>NC_057409.1:18966405-19028103 GCF_019320065.1 Cervus canadensis
TGTAGGTTATTCTCTTTCATTAGTTTCAGTATGTCCTGTCATTCCCTTCTGGCCTGGAGGGTTTCTATTGATAGATCAGCTGTTATCTTTATGGGAATCCCTTTGTGTGTTGTTTGTTGTTTCTCCCTTGCTGCTTTTAGTATTTGTTCTTTGTGTTTGATCTTTGTTAATTTGATTAATATGTGTCTTGGGGTGTTTCGCCTTGGGTTTATCCTGTTTGGGACTCTCTGGGTTTCTTGGACTTGGGTGGCTATTTCTTTCCCCATTTTAGGGACGTTTTCAGCTATTATCTCCTCGAGTATTTCTCATGCTTTCTTTTTGTCTTCTTCTTCTGGGACCCTTCCTATAATTCGATATGTTGGGGCGTTTCACATTGTCCCAGAGGTCCTGAGTTGTCCTCATTTTTTTTGATCCTTTTTTCTTTTTTCCTCTCTGCTTCATTTATTTCCACCATTTTATCTTCTACCTCACTTATCCTATCTTCTGCCTCCATTATTCTACTCTTGGTTCCCTCCAAAGTGTTTTTGATCTCATTCATTGCATTACTCATTTTTAATTGAGTCTTTTTTATTTCTTCTAGGTCTTTATTAAACATTTCTTGTATCTTTTCAATTTTTGTTTCCAGGCTATTTATCTGTAACTCCATTTTGTTTTCAAGATTTTGGATCATTTTTATTATCATTATTCTAAATTCTTTTTCAGGTAGATTCCCTATCTCCTCCTCTTTTGTTTGATTTGGTGGGCATTTTTCATGTTCCTTTACCTGTTGGGTATTTCTCTGCCTTTTCATCTTGTTTAGATTGCTGTGTCTGGAGTGGGCTTTCTGTATTCTGGAGGTCTGTGGTTCCTTTTTATTGTGGAAGATTTACCCAGTGGGTGGGGTTAGACGATTGGCTTGTCAAGGTTTCCTGGTTAGGGAAGCTTGCGTCAGTGTTCTGGTGCGTGGAACTTGATTTCTTCTCTTTGGAAAGCAATGGAGTGCCCAGTAATGAGTTTTGAGATGGGTCTATGTGTTAGGTGTGACCTTGGGCAGCCTGTATGTTGACGTTCAGGGCTATGTTCCTGCGTTGCTGGAGAATTTGAGTGGTATGTCTTGCTCTAAAACTTATTGGCTCTTGGGTGGTGGTTGGTTTCAGTGTAGGTATGGAGGCTTTTGGACGGTCACTTATTACTTAAAGTTCCATGTAGTCAGGAGTTTTCTGGTGTTCTCAGGTTTTGGGCTTAAGTCTCCTGCCTCTGGATTTCAGTTTTATTCTTCCTGTAGTCTCAGGACTTCTCCAGCTATACAGCACTCCTTTCGAAGACAATGGGCTGCTTTTCTGGGCGCCTGATGACCTCAGCTAGCGATCAGAAGTTGTTCTGTGAAGTTTGCTCTGCGTTCAGTTATTCTTTCGATGAATTTGTAGGAGAGAAAGTGGTCTCCCCGTCCTACTCCTCCGCCATCTTGGCTCCTCCTCCCCAAACTTATTTTATGTAATAGCTTCATCTTCTTCTCCATCAAACCTTCTTATCAGAACTGACATATTGTTGAATTAACCAGTAGAAGAAATAAAACAAGGGTCCAAAAGATAATGCATTAGTTGGATAATCAGCCTCTGAAAAATTGCAAATTGACCAAATGTATTCCATATGCTGTGTGCTTGACAGTGAATCTCTAAGGTTTTTGGAATCCTATCCAGGTGCAGTTGCTTTAGTTTCTTGTTGTTAAGGAAATATGTCACTGGTCGCCATAGCTGTGAAAAGGCCATACCATTAGGAAAAAGAATTTAGTGGTCTTATTTAAAGGACCACTTCTTATTTAACTCCTTAATATATGTGTTTATTTGACAGGGACTGTCTTTCCCCAGAGCTAAGATTACCGTACCATGCAATCACAGCTAACATATACTGTCCTGGCATTTTGTTGATAGAATCACCTTTTGCTCTCAAAAATTCCCTGGTATGCACAGTGTCATATGATTATCCCAGCTCTAGCTTCAGAATTATCCTTTCTCTTCTTTCTCCCCTTCCTCTAAGAGTTATGAAAGTTATCAGATAAACTCACACTGCGGTGTTAGTAACTACACATCTTAATGTTGTTGTAACAAATAAAATCTGTTTTTACTTAACTACTGCTACTGCTGAACTAGTATGATTATCACCTCCCTCAACTGACATTGGCAACTGAGCCTATAGAGCCTGGACATGATTTCAGAATTCTATTCCTAACAAAGCATCAATCTATCCAAGTTGCGATTTAAGCTAACTTTGATGTCACCCTAATTTAATGAGCACCAAGACCCATCTAATTCTGTTTCATTGACTATACTAAAGCCTTTGACTGTGTGGATCACAATAGACTGTAAAAAATTCTTAAAGAGATGGGAATACTAGGCCATCTTTCCTCCTTCCTGAGAAATCTGTGTGCAGGTCAAGAAGCAACAGTTAGAACTGAACATGGAACAACAGATTGGTTCCAAATTGGGAAAGGAGTACATCAGGGCTGTATATTGTCACCCTGCTTATTTAACTTACATGCAGAGTACATCATGCAAAATACTGGGCTGGATGTAGCAAAAGCTGGAATCAAGACCTCCAGGAGAAATTTCAACAACCTCAGATATGCAGACAATACCATTCTAATGGCAGAAAGTGAAGAGGAACTAGAGAGCCTCTTGATGAAGGTGAAAGAGAAGAGTGAAAAAGTTGGCTTAAAGCTCAACATTGAAAAAACGAAGATCACGGCTTCTGGTCCCATCACTTCATGTCAAATAGATGGGGAAACAATGGAAACAGTGACAGACTTTATTTTTTTTGGTCTCCAAAATCACTGCAGATGGTGATTGCAGCCATGAAATTAAAAGATGCTTGCTCCTTGGAAGAAAAGCTATGACAAATCTAGACAGTGTATTAAAAAGCAGAGACATTACTTTGCCCACAAAGGCCCATCTAGTCAAAACTATGGTTTTTCCAGTGGTCATGTATGGATGTGAGAGTTGAACTATAAAGAAAGCTGAGCACCGAAGAATTGATGCTTTTGAACTGTGTTGTTGGAAATGACTCTTGAGAGTCCTTTGGACTGTAAGGAGATCAAACCAATCAATCCTAAAGGAAATCAACCCTGACTGTTCATTGGAAGGACTAATACTGAAGCTGAAGCTCCAATACTTTGGCCACCTGATGTGAAGAGCTGACGCATTAGAAAAGACCCTGAGGCGAAGAAACACTGAAGACAGGAGGAGAAGGGGACAACAGAGGATGAGATGGTTGGATGACATCACGGACTCAATGAACATGAGTTTGAGCAAGCTCCAGGAGATGATGAAGGACAGAGAAGCCTGGTGTGCTACAACCCATTGGGTCGAAAAGAGTCAGACATGACTGAGTGACTGAACAACCACCAGACCCAGGGGAAGTTTTAATGTATGCAGTTTTGTTGTTGTTCAGTTGCTAAGTGTGTCCAACTCTTTGTGATCCCATGGACTGCAGCACAGAAAATTGTTTCTCACCTGGACATTCCCTGATGTTTCCTTCCCTTAAGGGATAATTCCTCCTTATAAGACAAATACAACCACCTTTGTTAAATTGAATCATATGGATTTCCCTTTAAATAAGCTATTATAAATGTTATCCTTTTTTATCTATTAAACACTAAGTAAAATGTCCTTAATTTTCTCTTTATAATAAATCAAAATCTGTTATCTAAAGGCAGGCAGTAAAGTGCTGTATAGCAAAGCTGAACTTGGAATCCAAAGTCCTGAGTCAAATTTCAGGTTTCTCCTTTTACTGTGTGATCTTAGACCAGTGATGTAACTTCTCTGACTCAAAATGTCTTAAGGGTTGGGAAGCCTTATAAAAATGTCATACCAACCCTTAAGACATCTGAGTCAGTTAAGTTATATCACGAGTCTAAGAGTTTGGGCTTCCCTTGTAGCTCAGCTGGTAAAGAATCTGCCTGCAATGCAGGAGACCTGAGTTCTCTATCCCTGGGTTGGGAAGATCCCCTGGAGAAGGGAAAGACTACCCCCTCCAGTATTCTGGCCTGGAGAATTCCACGGACTGTATAGTCCATGGGGTCACAAAGAGTTGGAGATGACTGAGTGACATCCACTTCCACTACACTTTCCCTGGTTGCTCAGTGGTAAAGATTCCACCTGCCAGTGCAGGAGACAAGGGGTCTGATTCCTGGGTTAAGTAGATCCTCTGGAGGTAGGAAATGGCATCTCACTCCAGTATTCTTGCCTGGGAAATCCCATGGACAGAGAATCCTGTCAGGCTACACACAGTTCATGGGGTTTGCAAAGAGTTGGACATGACCTAGTGACTAAACAACAACAACAACATGATACTTATATGCCAAAAGCTTTGTGTAAGTCTTCAGTACATAGTTCATGCTTAATAAAAATTAATTTCTTTTTTAACCAAAAAATAAATAATCTTTTGTTGTTGTTGTTTAGCTGCTAAGTCATGTCTGACTCTTTTTGGACCCCATGGACTGTAGCCCACCAGGCTTCACTTTCCATGGGATTTCCCAAGCAAAAATACTGGTGTGTGTTGCCATTTCTTTGGGGGATATTCCTTACCCAGGGATCGAACCCACATTTCCTGCATTAGCAGGTGGATTCTTTACCATTGAGCCACCAAAGAAGCCCACAGGGTAAAATTTGTTTAAGTACAATTGACAAACTAATCTGGATGCAGTGTGCTTCGTTGTGTTGATTATCTGTTGGACTTTTCTCTAGTTTGAAAGCATGAGAGTGAAGTGAAACTGTAGTCCCTCAGTCATGTCGGACTCTTTATGACCCCATGGACTGTAGCCTGCCAGGCTCCTTTGTCCGTGGAATTAATTCTCCAGGCAAGAATACTGGAGTGGGTAGCCAGTCCTTTCTCCAGGGGATCTTCCTGTCCCAGGCATCAAACCAGAGTCTCCTGCATTGCAGGTGGAATCTTTACCATCTGAGCCACCAGGGAAGCCCCTTGAAAGCATTATAGCCCATGTCGTATGTCCACAATAGCAGGACATTTTCAATTCATGCTTTACATCACAGACTGAAGATTTGCTACTCAGGACATAGTAGAAACAAATGTATGAAAAGAATTTTGGAGAAAAATCAACACCTCAAATATCCTTCTCTTTTTATGTCATGTTAATTAAATCTACCCTAGAGTTGGACTTATCAAAGGCATCAGACTGAAAACACTTCAGGTTCCCAGAGGCAAGATTTGATCTTAATATGACATCTGATCATCTCTTTGAAGCTTCAAAAGCATGCTTTGGCTTGACTGACCTCTTTTAAACTGACTGAAATTTGCTGTCAACAGTGGCACAGATACAACTGAGGAAGAACAGAATGGAGGCCCCTTGATGATTTACCCTGCTCTGTAATATACATTTCCTCTCAGCCCATATCGTTTTGATGACATGTAATTAACAAAAGCAATTCAATTAATATGTTCATGCACGAGCATACAAATTGAAAGGCTTTTTCAGAATCCTATCCTTGTCTCTAAAGATGTTTTTATTGATCAGAATTGCATTGCTCTTGGCCAAAAGCCCCAGTAGTAACTCCAGGAAGTACATGATGGAAAATAGCTGTAATAGGCTGTCTTTGTAGAAGCTGTTTCCTTAAAGGAGGGAAGGGCTTTTAAAATATATATAACTAGGTAAATAAAATTTAAAACAAGGCCAGAATAACTGGGCCATAATCACCTTTCTGTTGAAGGCTTTCCCTCTGGTATGTAACCCACTCACAGATTTATAAACACTCTTCTGATCAAGCAGCCTGTTAGCGATGTTCAGATGCATCTTCTGATACCAGAGAATGGCCTCTTCAAATTTTGTCAAGCAGCGAGGTGTCTTGTTTTATCGCCCTTCTACAGGAATAATCAGAGGTGTTGAAGAAACAGGGAGATTTTTAAGAAAAGAAATAGATGTCTTCCTAAAAGTGGTATTTGAATATGGTTGGTCTAGTAGTTCTAAAGGCAGTACCTTAGAGAAAAATGAGAGGGAAAGCTAGGATGCCAGAAGAAGTGTGGCTTATATGGATGGGAAAGCAGGGAGAAGAGACGCAGACACTGTGTACAGAAAGTGGGAGGAAGGAAAAGCAGGCTCTGGGGTGAGACACATGAGAAGTCAAGGTTGATAGGCTTCCACGACATTGAGAGTTGAACAGAACCATGAACTGTTGGAGCCAAGACATTCATGAGTGGTGAGTCATTGAGGTCATTGGGAAGAAGAGCTAGAGACAAGGTATTGGGTTCACAGGTTCAGATTTAGCCCAGTTGCATCTGAAGAGCCAGCCACAGAATTCCCTCTGGGGGTCATTTCACTGACTGCCTAAGGAAATATCTATCTGTCCTGAGCCACACTAATGTCTAGAAGGCTTCAAGGTTGCTCTGAGGCCAGAACACAGATAATGAGGTTCTGGTGGGGACTCACTTCCTCTGCCCTCAGCAAAAGCAAATTGAAATGATAATTCATCGTCTCTTGTGTTTAAAGCAGCCTGATCTACTCTGAACTAGAGAGGTGTGCTACATGGTGAGTTTATTCTTTGACAAATGTCCGTTCAGTAATCTTAGGTGGGAAACTGTTTAAAACTATCAATTATGGCTCACTCTGCAATCTGAATGCGATTCAGCTTCTTATTCCAAAAGTCAGGAGTTCTATTCAGGATTCCACACCACCTCTCCTTCCTGTCAACAACTGCTATGTAGAGTGTTTGAGACTCCAATATGCTAGTCTTTTTCTCTTCTCTGCAGTTCAATTCCTTGAGTGTCCTCTCCACTATGTGTGAAGAACTCCTAGAAGGATTTTGCAGTGCCTTTTCTTTCTTTTTTTTCAATCAAAAAGTAGGGCTCTGAAAACTCAAAATAGCTTAGAACATTTTGTGGAATGGAAGGTGACATTGCGCTGTTGAAACCAGGCAAGTGATCTTTTTTTTTCCCTTTGAATTATTTTAATTGCCCCAAACCTTTATGTTAGCTATTCAAAATCTCTATTCAAAAATGGAAGGGGTCTATATTTTTTAAATATCTAATATGGCATTCAGAACTCTCTTTTTTTCCTTTCAGGCATTTAAAATATCTTACCATCCCTGCTTCCCATCACTAGCCTTTTGCTTTTTCTCACTTTCCCCTTAGTCCTGCATCTAAAAGCATCCCTCTCGACTTTGTAGCCTGGAGTAAACATTCTGTTCCCCACCAGTCCTAAGAGGATTCACTTTCCCTGTATCCTGCCAGGCTTGCCTTTCTGATAAAAGTGCTCACTTTTCAGTTCTGCCAGTGGCAGAGTGGGAAGGAAGAATGTGACTCAGATAATCTTAAACAGTCCTCCTTAAGGGCCTTCTGGTTCATGAATCCCTGAGACTGAGTCTCTGCTGTGTGTACCTGCATTTACTAGGCTTTTATCTGTGTCTAGAGAAGGAGACCCATCTTGAAAGGGCTCTTCCTCTCAAGGATGAAGAGCATCCAAGAAGCAGGTGTGTCCCTTAGCAAAGTATGCATCCCTCTGCGTACATCTTAGAAGGTAGTTGTTCCCAGCAGCATCTTGCAAAGAAGAGAAGAGTCAAGACGAAAATTGCCACTTTCTTATAATTGCCAAAGGCCAAATGCACATACCAATACTCAAGTGCTATGTGGCCAAACCTGCTGTCCCTTTGATGAGTAGCAAATCTGCACCACGTACACTTTGCACAAAAATCATCCAAAGTCAGTGGCAGACCTAGATATGCATTATGAGATTCCCTGGTGGCTCAGATGGTAAAGAATCTGCCTGTAATGCAGGAGACCTGGGTTTGATCCCTGGCTTGGGAAGATCCCCTGGAGGAGGGCATGACAACCCCATCCAGTATTCTTGCCTGGAGAATCCCCAGGGACAGAGGAGCCTGGTGAGCTACTGTCCATGGGGTTGCAAATCAGACATGATTGGAGCTACTCAGCATGCAGCGCACACAGATGTGCATTATAGATTTTCCTATATGTGTGGTTTTTTTTTCCTGTATTTTGCTTCTCCTAACGTGAAAAATCCTATTTCCATCACAGGTCATATCAACATGACAGCATTATATGGCACCTAAATAGAAACTAAACAGCAATTAATTGGCTATCTTCCATTTATGTCTAATTTGATGCGATTTAAATCAGACCATTTATAAAATATGCTATAATTGCCTTTACTGAGTATATCTGCTTCTGTAACTCTTGCATTTTATGCTTGAGACTCAAACTTGGTTATCATTTTCATGTGGAAAAAGCTCTGATCAGCTTTCAGAGCATTCTTCAGCCAGCTGACATCTGTGTGGTGTGGAGAAGTAAACAGCCTGGCTTGATACTTCTAAATTGTCCTCTGTGCTCCTATACCATTCTTGTGATTGCATGGAAATACAATGTAACTTCCAGGATCCAAGTAATTGTGTGGCCCAGAAAAAAACAGGAAGCTATTTAACACTGCCCACCTAGTTCATTTCTTGAGGCATTAGGATACACTCTGGGCCAAGATAATGTACAAAATCTCCAGATTACATAGATGGGAACATTAACTTCAAAGGAGAGAGCCCTCTTGTTCATGAAACATGCATTTTCTACTCAGAGAGATACTTGCACGTGTGACATTTGTTGAAAGTACTTGTAAGTCAGTATGTGGATGTTGTTGCTTAGTGGTTAAGCCGTGTCCCATTCTTTTGCAACCCCATGGCCTGTAGCCTGCCAGGCTTCTCTGTCCATAGGATTTCCCAGGCAAGAATATTGGAATGGGTTGCCATTTTCTTCTCCAGGGGATCTTTCTGACCCAAGAATCGAACCTACGGCTCCTACACTAGCAGGCAGATTCTTTACCACTGAGCCACCAGGGAAGACTGGTATAAATCAGTATATTTCATGTTTACCAGAGGCAAGCTTAGTTAGACCGGGTACATATTGCTAAAAGCATCCCATAGATAAGGACTCTACTGCTATAGAAGTGCTGTTTATCTGGAGGTTAGTATGTTTATAATGAAATATGAGAGTGTCACCTTCTTTCTTCCCTGGGAGTATTCCCTCCCACTCTGCTCCATAGTCAAGAAAGAATTGCGGATCCACTGTCAACCATTTCCTTCCCAGACTTCCAAACCAACAATGCCTTTGATCTGGTACTATTAAGGTTCTTTCCTTCTTCTTCAGTTCAGTTCAGTCGCTCAGTTGTATCCGACTCCTTGTGACCCCATGAATCGCAGCATGCCAGGCCTCCCTGTCCATCACCAACTCCCGGAGTTTACTCAAACTCATGCCCATCGAGTCGGTGATGCCATCCAGCCATCTCGTCCTCTGTCGTCCCCTTCTCCTCCTGCCCCCAATCCCTCCCAGCATCAGGGTCTTTTCCAATGAGTCAACTCTTCGCATGAGGTGGCCAAAGCATTGGAATTTCAGCTTCAGCATCAGTCCTTCCAATGAACACCCAGGACTGATCTCCTTTAGGATGGACTGGTTGGATCTCCTTGCAGCCCAAGGGACTCTTAAGAGTCTTCTCCAACACCACAATTCAAAAGCATCAATTTTTCGGCACTCAGCTTTCTTCACAGTCCAACTCTCACATCCATACATGACCACTGGGAAAACCATAGCCTTGACTAGACAGACCTTTGTTGGCAAAGTAATGTCTCTGCTTTTTAATATGCTGTCTAGGTTGGTCATAACTTTCCTTCCAAGGAGTAAGTGTCTTTTAATTTCATGGCTGCAGTCACCATCTGTGGTGATTCTGGAGTCCAAAAAAATAAAGTCTGACACTGCTTCCACTGTTTCCCCATCTATTTCCATGAAGTGATGGGACCAGATGCCATGATCTTAGTTTTCTGAATGTTGAGCTTTAAGCCAACTTTTTCACTCTCCTCTTTCACTTTTATCAAGAGGCTTTTTAGTTCCTCCTCACTTTCTGCCATAACGGTGGTGTCATCTGCATATCTGAGGTTATTGATACTTCTTAACAATGGAGAATTGCTAGTTCCAAGGTCTTAACAGAACTCCATTATTTTCCAATACTCTTGCAACAATCAGTTTTAAGATTGCTACTTTGTGCTAGGTGTCAGCCTTGTCATGAAAGAATGTTTCACATCCAGCCAACATGATTATTCATACTTTGAGAACAGTTTCCCCTTTTTGTCAAAGGAAGCTAAATACACAAAATGACAGGCAGTCAGCCAGAAGAATCATCATCAAAAGGAATATGTTATCTTAATATTTCATTCAATCTTCTGAGAAACTAAGACTAAACCACTGAGTGTTCTGTGCTGCTTTTTTCCTCCACACAATCATTTTATTTCCAGTTTGTTTCTTTGTCTTTTCTTAGGAGTTCAGTGTGCTTTCTAAAGCATAAGAGTTTCCCTGTGAGGTAATGAAAACATATTATCCCAGAGTGGAAAATAAAAGATTACAGAGTTCTCAGAAAGTTCCCTAAGGCACAGATTAAATCAACATAAAATTAAGTGTGTAAAGTGACACAAAATCTTCCGACTTCTAGTTCAGTGTATCTGGTGGGAGTAGTTCTAAGCTATTATAAAAATTTAAGCAACCAATTAAGCGTTACCTGAGCCAGTGACTAAATATCCAAAAATTATAATTAAACATTTTTTTTCTTTTTTTAATTTTTTTATTAGTTGGAGGCTAATTACTTCACAACATTTCAGTGGGTTTTGTCATACATTGACATGAATCAGCCATAGATTTATACTTATTCCCCATCCCGATCCCCCCTCCCACCTCCCTCTCCACCCGATTCCTCTGGGTCTTCCCAGTGTACCAGCCCCGAGCACTTGTCTCATGCATACAACCTGGGCTGGTGATCTGTTTCACCATAGATAGTATACATGCTGTTCTTTTGAAACATCCCACCCTCACCTTCTCCCACAGAGTTCAAAAGTCTGTTCTGTATTTCTGTGTCTCTTTTTCTGTTTTGCATATAGGGTTATCGTTACCATCTTTCTAAATTCCATATATATGTGTTAGTATGCTGTAATGTTCTTTATCTTTCTGGCTTACTTCACTCTGTATAATGGGCTCCAGTTTCATCCATCTCATTAGGACTGGTTCAAATGAATTCTTTTTAATGTCTGAGTAATATTCCATGGTGTATATATACCACAGCTTCCTTATCCATTCATCTGCTGATGGGCATCTAGGTTGCTTCCATGTCCTGGCTATTATAAACAGTGCTGCGATGAACATTGGGGTGCACGTGTCTCTTTCAGATCTGGTTTCCTCAGTGTGTATGCCCAGAAGTGGGATTGCTGGGTCATATGGCAGTTCTATTTCCAGTTTTTTAAGAAATCTCCACACTGTTCTCCATAGTGGCTGTACTAGTTTGCATTCCCACCAACAGTGTAAGAGGGTTCCCTTTTCTCCACACCCTCTCCAGCATTTAGTGCTTGTAGACTTTTGGATAGCAGCCATCCTGACTGGTGTGTAATGGTACCTCATTGTGGTTTTGATTTGCATTTCTCTAATAATGAGTGATGTTGAGCACCTTTTCATGTGTTTGTTAGCCATCTGTATGTCTTCTTTGGAGAAATGTCTGTTTAGTTCTTTGGCCCATTTTTTGATTGGGTCATTTATTTTTCTGGAATTGAGCTGCAGGAGTTGCTTGTATATTTTTGAGATTAATCCTTTGTCTGTTTCTTCATTTGCTATTATTTACTCCCAATCTGACGGCTGTCTTTTCACCTTACTTATAGTTTCCTTTGTAGTGCAAAAGCTTTTAAGTTTCATTAGATCCCATTTGTTTAGTTTTGCTTTTATTTCCAATATTCTGGGAGGTGGGTCATAGAGGATCTTGCTGTGATTTATGTCGGAGAGTGTTTTGCCTATGTTCTCCTCTAGGAGTTTTATAGTTTCTGGTCTTACATTTAGATCTTTAATCCATTTTGAGTTTATTTTTGTGTATGGTGTTAGAAAGTGTTCTAGTTTCATTCTTTTACAAGTGGTTGACCAGTTTTCCCAGCAAATTTAAGCAAACAATTAAGCGTTACCTGAGCCAGTGACTAAATATCCAAAAATTATAATTAAACATTTTTTAAATTAAAACTTAGTACTTCATGATGTTAAAGAATATCTGGCTCTCTTAGCCATGGAAGTGGAAGATAAAATGCTCTTTCTCATCCCCTTCCCAACCATTCACACTGCACCAGCCATGATGGATTCTCTGCTGCTCTTCAACATCAACAAACGCATTTCTGCTTTGAACCTCTGTTTTTACTGGTGATCTCTGCTGAGATGCTCTTCCTTCAGATGGGTGTGTGGCTGGCCCTTCATTTCTTTCAGATCTCTGCTCAATGTCACCCTCACAGAGGCCAGAAAATATTTTCTCAAACTGTATCCCTTACATTTTCATTTCTTTCTCTGGCTTTATCATCACAGTGGTCACAGTAGTTTTCACAGAACATATATAAATATGGAAAATTTATTTGATTGTGGTGGGTCCTCCCTTGGCAGAATGAGAACAAAGCTCTCTGCTTTGTCATTATTTTTGTTTTGCCCACCCTCCGATTGCCTAGTAAATAAGCAACATCTTCTAAAAACAGTAGGTGTTCAACAAGCAGCCATTGAATGAATGAATGAGGGAATGAAAACAACATGCATGGCTTATCCTTCTCTTGGAAATGATATCCCAAAGTTAGTATCAAATTTAGAGTCTATTTAATGCTTTATGATTGATGAATATGGCTTGAACCAATATAGAATCTAAATTAAAATTTTTAACTTAAAAAAAGGAGAAAAATCTTTTAAAAATGAAACTAAGTCATGATGAAATACCATGGTGCACCAAGTAGAATGGCTCAAACTTGAAAACAAAAACTGACAATGCCAGGTACTGACAAGGATGCAAAGCAACTTGACCTCTGATGATGGGAATGAAAATGGCAAATTCACTTTAGAAGACAGTTCATCAGTTTCTTACTGAGTTACATCACTACCTAGTAATCTCATTCTTGAGCAAAACAAAAACTTAAATTCAGACAAAAACCTGTAAGCATATATTTATAGCAGCTGTATTCATATTTGGGCTTCCCTGGTAGTTTACCCCCAAATAGAAACTACTCATATATTCTTAATCTGGTAAATGGATATTTTTGAAAACATGCATACATCCAAAAAATGGAATACTGCTGGCAATAAAAGAAAATTAATACCCACAACTATGTAGATAAATCTTAAACACATTATGCTCGGGGGAGGGGGGGGAAAACAGGTCACAAAAAGGCAACAAACTACATTATTCCACACATACAACATTTTAGAAAAGGCAAATTTTAGAAATAGATATCAAATCAGACTGCCAGAGTTTGGGACTTGGGTGGTCTTTTGACTAAAAGGAGCAGACGTGAATTTTGGGGGTGATGAAGCTGAACAGTTGTTCTACATTTTGATTGAGATGGTGGTTACACAACTATGTGGTTTCTTCAGAACTCATAGAACTTTACACAGAAAGGTACATTTCATAGGAATGTGTTATCTCTATGAATAAAATGTCATCCACAGTAGAGAGACCACTGTTTATTGCAGAGCAAATATGTAATAGTATTTAGTGAGTAGCTGCCTTCATTCTTCCCTAACATCATTTTCATCAACTCTTTGGCATCTTTTTTTTTTTTTTTTTGGATTCACTGTGCAGCATGTGGGATCCTAGTCCCTGACCAGGGATCAAACCCTCACCCCCTACATTGGAAGGTGGAGTCTTGACCACTGGACTGCCAGGGATGTCCCAACTCTTGGCATCTCACTATGCAAATCTAATTGACCTGCTCACATTACAATCTCTTTGTGTAAAGAAAATTTAATTGAGTTTCCTAGAAAAGGCCAGAACTGCAGTAGGGGTCTGGAGAGTCTTCTCTGAGGAATACTCAAGACTCTCCTAATGGGCTTGTCTGGCTTCCTTTATATTGTTGCTCCTCTTTCTTTTTCTTTCCTTATCTCCAGCACACATCCATGGAAACTGTGTACCACATTTGAAAGGATGATTTTTCTTTAAGCAGTGTTTCCAAATCTTTTCCACATTATGACATGTATTTTTAAAATATTTGTTTGGAACTCCAGTAAGCAGATGGTCAAGGGTGCTTGCCCTAGAATGGCCAACCAGGTGCTGTCCAGCCTCCAGACAGCTGAATGCATCAGTGTCTCAGAGTCCCAGCACTTCTCAGCTTCTCTGAGTCCACTTGTTTGGGGGTCAGAGGGAGAATAAATCTGCTGCTGAAGACTGAGCTCATTGTTCTGATGATGTTATTCAATTAATGTGAAGCACAATTCCATCATTAATTGTGACACCTGTCATTGCTATTGTTGTTTACTCACTTAGTCGTGTCCAACTCTCTTGCAACCCCATGACTGTAGCCCACCAGGCTCCTTTGTCCATGGGATTTCCCAGGCAAGAATACTGGAGTGCGTTACCATTTCCTTCTCCAGGGGATCTTCTCAACCCGGGGATCCAACCTGTGTCTCCTGCATTAGCAAGCAGGTTCTTTCCCACCTAAGAATGTTCTCAGCCGGGTTCCAGGAAGCCCCGATGATGATACATATATTAGGCAAATACAGCATTTTGTGTGTGAAATTTTCACTTTTAAGAGCATTGATGCTACTTTACACCATGATACTTATAATTATCAGGAAAAAAAATTGACAGTATTTGATAGTATAGAAATAAAAGTGTGACTAAACTTAAATTGCTGTCTCCTCCAATTTAATTGCTTTTATTAATTTTAAAGCATTGCTTAGTAATATTTAAAGCTGTTTTCAGGTTATCAAGAACCCATCCATGTTCAGGTGCATGGATTCCACATCAATACTAAACTCCTGCAACTTGGTTTTCTATATAGAAAAGAAAAATCACTGTACAGGAAAGCAGAATGATCTTTCTTCATTGTTTAGGACACAATGAAATTTTAAGAGAAAATATGTCATTATTATTTCAAACTTGTGAATGCACAGCCTGTTTGTCATTAGCTCTTCATCTGAAATAATTGAACCTGCAGCTAAAAATAGCAGATAAATAACTGAGCCATGGAAAGCCTGGTGCGTTTTTCTTTTTCCCTACCCCCATCAGAAAGTGACTCCCTCTGCAGGGAGATTATATTCATAAAGCTTTAAAATCATTATATTTTCAAACACATATCCTTCTTTCAAGCATTCTTCTTTTTTCCTAATGATTTGTCTAAACCATTACACCAAAAGCTTTTCACAGGTCAAAATTGCTTAACATATGATGCTAAATGGTTTATTGATGCCTGCATTTTTATTCTCTTTGCTTATTTGCTTCTTAATATATTTGGGAATTGGAAGAGCAGAAGGAATGAAAGGAGAAGAGAGGCGGAGAGTTACTGTTATTCCAGAGAAGTGTGCTTCAGATCACATGATTTCATTGTGTACAGAAGACAAACTGAGCCTGGGAGCTGGTGGGTAACCTGACCACACAGACAGTCGGGCTAGGACTAGAACTCAGACCTTCTGACCACCCAGAACAGGTCCCTGCAGGAGAGATGGGTAAATGCATAGACATATATTTAGTAGAAATGGAAGATGAGAAATTATGTAACTTTACTACCTTGCAATGGAGCAATCTGTTATGGGGGCTTTGGGACCAGAGGGACTGGTTCACAGAGTGTGAAGAAAAAGTATAAATCCTTTGAAGTCTAGGCAAAGAGAATAATAATTTTTATAAGAGCTGATGTTTATTGATGCTTTCGAACTGTGGTGTTGGAGAAGACTCTTGAGAGTCCTTGGGTCAGCAAGGAGATCCAACCAGTCCATCCTAAAGGAAATCAGTCCTGCATATTCATTGGAAGGACTAATGCTGAAGTTGAAACTCCAAAACTCTGGGAGTTGGTGATAGACAGGGAGGCCTGGCATGCTGCAGTCCATGGGGTTGCAAAGAGTCGGACATAACTGAGTGACTGAACTGAACTGATGTTTATTGAGCATTGCTACATGCCAAGAACTATTTTAAGCACATATCACATATTAGCCCTCAAATTCTACTTCATAAGTCTAGGTGTTTAATTCAGATAATAACTAAATAGGACCTTAGCCCAGAGAGTTCTCAATTAAATGTAGTATTTCTTGGTCAATAATTAAAGAATATAAAGTATTAAATAATTAATAACCTGTAAATATCTCTACCAGTACTCTTGCCTGGAAAATCCCATGGATGGAGGAGCCTGGTGGGCTGCGGTCCATGGGGTCGTTAAGAGTCAGACATGACTGACTGACTTCACTTTCACTTTTCACTTTCATGCATTGGAGAAGGAAATGGCAACCCACTCCAGTGTTCTTGCCTGGAGAATCCCAGGGATGGGGGAGCCTGGTGGGCTGATATCTATGGGGTCACACAGAGTTGGACAGGACTGAAGTGACTTAGCAGCAGCAAATATCTCTAAATAAATAGTGAGATTTAATTGTTGATAAAATCAAGTAAGCTATTTTTTAATTATGATGAATAAAATTCACATTTTAAGTTACACGGGGAATGATTATTCTTACAAGAGACATTCTCTTCAAAGTATTTGTTGTTAAGCAATTGAAAGATTTAAGTTGCATTTTAGTTATTTTTTAAATACATGACATGTTTTATTTTTCAGAGCAGTTTTAGGGTCACAGCAACATGTGAAACTGAACTTACACTTTTTAGGTGAGAAGATTTGCTAAAGAAAATTTGTCTTCACACATCTGAAATGTTTTCAATGTACTAATTTCAAACAAAGACATCCAATTTTCTATTTTCCTTTGTAGTTCATATCAAACAGTAACAATGAGAACCATGTATTGAGAGGATGATGTACCATCTTGCACAGTGCTGTGTTTGACACACGACATCTCTCTGAATACCCCAGTGATCCCACCTCCAAGTGGGTATTTACTGCCTCCGTTCACAGGTGTAGAAACTGAGACAGAATTTAAATCAGCCATCCAAGGTCTTCTTGCTACTAATGACCAGGATATGATTTCAACACAGATCACTAATGTCCGTTTTCTTAAATTCTAGTCTATACTGGAAGTAAAAGTGAATGGCAGTGGAAGAAGTGGACTGAGAATCTTTTTCTACTTCAAATAAAGTTGATCTAGATCAATGGTTCTCAATTTTAATGTTTCTGAAATCAAAACTCCTTTGCACTACAAAAATATTGGGGACCTTGTGAAAATTTTGATTATATGGGTTGTTCTTATTGGTATATTCCATCTTATAAATTAAACCTAAGAAAAGTTCTGCATATAAGCAACATCATATCATATTTGTCTTTGGCTCACTTGTGGAATCTAAGAAAAATGATACAAATAAACTTATTTGCAAAGCAGAAACAGACTCACAGACTTCTAGAACAAATTTATGATTACCAAGGAGGAAAGGTTGGAGGAGGGATAAATTGGGAATTTGGGATTAACATATGAATCCTATTGTATAAAATAGATAACCAACAAGGACCTACTATATAGCACAGGGAACTCTGCTCAATACTCTGCAATAACCTAAATGAGAGAAGAATTTGAAAAAGAATAGATCCACGTATGTGTATAACTGAATCTCTTTGCTGTATACCGGAAACTAATGCACTGTTAATAAACTATACTTCAATATAAAATAAAAATTTTTAATTAAAAAAGATTAAAAATAACTTTTTCTATTTGCTAAATTGTGTTTTCAGGATATTTTGATGAAGTCTGATGCCACATAGAAACAAAAATGCCAAAACTTGTGCATGTGTGCTAAGTCTCATCAGTCATAACTGACTCTGTGATCCTACAGACTGTAGCCCACCAGGCTTCTCTCTCCATGGGATTCTTTAGGCAAGAGTACTGGAGTGGGTTGCCATTTCCTTCTCCAGGGGATCTTCCCAAACCAGGGATCAAACCCATGTCTCTTATGTCTTCTGCATTGGCAGGCAGGTTCTTCACCACTAGTGCAACTTGGGAAGCCCCAACAAAAACTTAAAGCAGCTAAATAAACATATAATTCATAAGAAAAAAAGCTAAGAAAATTCTAAATACGTTATTTCTTTAATCTTGAAATAGTAGTTAGAATTTAAATAGCCATAATTTATTACTTAAAAATAATTTTAAAATAAAAATAAACACACTGCATGTTAACATACATATTTTTATGGCCAATACGTATGTTTTCCAAAACAAAACAGTTCTGTGAGAAGAGTAACTTTATTTTACATTTTTAGCAAAACTCCTTAATATCTAACTTAATATCTAACTTAAAAGAACTCAGCTGGACTCTCCTATTTGCTTCTGCATTTAGCCTATTACATTATCACACTTCATGTGGAACCTGGAGAACTCCACTGACTACTCAGGAGACAATTCAATTGAAAAGAGAAAATAAAGACAATATTATTATGAAAATAATTTGACCACTGGACTCCCTGAAAGGCCCCAGGGACCTCTATAGGTCCCAACTCACACTTTAAGAACCACAATTTTTATATAAACTCTAAGAGACCTGAGAAGTTTCATCTCCGACTTTCATTTACAGTGATAACTGAAGTCCATCCACACTGACTCTTGGTATTGTTCTGTAAAAGAATGATGAAAATTTGTTATCTCCAGAATAATAAACCTTGAGAGGGAAAAATATTAAAATAATATTGTGTGGCTAACACAAAAACATTATAGAAAAATGTGTCGGAATTATATTTGGTTAACTCAGTATGCAGAGACAAAAATTATTTTTATAGAACAAAGGAAGACAATCCTTCAGTGTGCAAATGAAATATAATTGAAGTGTCATTCTATTTTTGTGGCAGTAACCAAAACTGATTAAATCTATTCTATTACTTAAGTGAAGGTGGTTGTCAAATATTGGCAGACATGTGCCCTAATAGAGAGTACCAGGAGAGCATAGAACTCTTACATGAGAAAAATCTTATACAATATTTGAATTGCTTTAAAACATCAAAAGCTGAATTACTTGATTGTTTATGAGACTACATCTTGAAAATGTTTCAGTTCAGAAATGTGATTTTTCTTTATTTCTTTAAAATCAAAACCCAGAAACAAGACATTTGTAAACCATATTTGGTGTAGTTAATTAGTGTATTGAAATTCACTTTGCATTACTATACTGTTCCTACAAGGGAAATGGCTATGGTAATGCACTTACTTATTCCTAATAACTTTTAAACTTGGTGTAGGACCCTAAATGTTCTAAAAGAACTGTGCCTTATTTCATAGAGAAGTTAGCACAGCTGGAAAGCTAAAGAATAATAATTTCATTATTGCACCAAATGGAGAAACACTACATTTCAATCAAAAGTATTCACAGAATGTAAAAGAGCTCCAAGACTTAAATGAAGTGTGATCCCCACTGCCAATTGAACCATAACCCAAATAGTCATTTGACTGCAAGCTCTGCAAAAGTCACTGAAGTTTCCAGATGTTGAATTACGATGAGAGAAGAAACAACAATATTCACGTCAGTGCGTTCCTTTAAAGTAGATTCTTGGTTGACTGTTTTACATATTTTAGAGATGCTGTTATTCTGCAAGTATTTTTTCCCCTAATCTCCAGATGCTCTGAGGCCAGCAAAACACTTCTAGATTCTTTAGAAAAGAGCTCTTTGTTTAAATAGAAAGTCTTGCCAGTAGCTCTGAGAAGGTTTTCTTGGTTTCCTTAGATTCTCCGCAGTAATAGCCTGCTGGAGTCTACAGACTACTGGCTGCAGAATCAGAGAACACCCTGCCAGATTGGTTTTGTGGAAGACAAGTCTGAAAACTGCGCTTCTGTAAGTAAACACAGCTCTGGGGCTGCGGGCTGAAAAAGTGGGGACTCGTGAACCTGTGCTCATGAGGACATAATCATTAAATACAGCATTGGGAAAGTAACCTTTTGAAAATATGCAGTTGGTTTATACAGAGGGTGACAGGCCAAAGCTCATGATTCTTCTGCTTTTCTCATTTCAACAGGCAAATTAATCTTACCAATTCTCTATCCATGTTGTTTTTATTTTTAAAACTGAGAAAAAGATTCAGAAATAGAATTGCATGATGAGAAACAAAAGCCCGATCAAGAGCTCTCTTAGATTCTTTTCAATATATTTTATCACTTCTTCTAATAGGTATTTTCCAACGTGAAAACTGTAAAAATGTTCTACCACTTTTATATGTTATTGTCGTTATTTGAAAACCTTCTCAACATAAGAAATACACAAGCATGAATTTTAATATTCTGTACTGTATCTGAGCTTTACATATAGAAACCCTCCTTTTCAAGGGAAGAGATGTTCTTATAGATAAATGTTTCTTGTGGCTTAGATTGTAAAGGCGTATTGTTGATATGAGAAATCAACACTGTGATCTCTTCTTCCTTTATGAAGTAGTCTGCTTCCTGTATGTTCTACAGAGCTACATGTTTCATTTTAACTGAAATTACCTAGCTCTTATGGGGTCATAATTACAGAAATTGGGGGAGAATATTTCCAAAGAGGAGAGAAATGTAATTCTCATAACTAAGTTGAGAGCATCAGCTCAGAGCTATTCCTGGAGGTAAGTTGCATGCCAGCATTTCTGTTAAAAGAAAAAAAAAGGAAGCTGAAAATGGGATGGAGAAGCTTTTTATATATAATGAGCAAAACCAGAACTGGCAGACAGAGAATGTAAAACATTTCACACTGCAGAGTCTCATAGCCCAACAAAAACAAAGTCCATTCAACACACTAAATTCAATCTCTTTGTTTAGGCAAAATGATTTGATTGTGCTATTTGGGGGACTTTTTAATCCCTTGTCCAGAAAACCAGTTGATGGCTAAAAATCTTTGGTGAAAACAGAAAGGATTAGGTGGTGAGCTATTTAACAGCAATACCTTCTTTGGAAATTCAGTTCTAAGATGAGATAGAAAATTCAGGCATTTGCTGATACTAATCTCTAATTACACAGCTATGAATTGCAAAAGGGAGAGAAATGGAGAGGAAAAGCTATCGGCATCTACACTTTAGTCAAAGGCTTCATCCAGGCAGCTCCTAAAAATGAGTCTGTCATTTGCAGCAGGCACCAAAGTTGAGGCACTAACAATTGCATAATAAAGGGCAAGGAGGTCTTTTTTAAACTTCATATTTTTGGAATCTATATTGAAGAAGTGATAATTTTATAGCCAAAGTTAAGATTACCACTGGATCTTAGATCTCCCTAAGTGTAAGAAAGTTCTACTCACAACCCCCCACCCCAATCTCAAGGAACTCACATTTGGACGTAAACAACTTTCTTTCTTAATGCTTTGTCCCTTTACTGTTTCAGATGACATCAGTGCGTTTGAGCTAGCTGATTCATGCTGTCTTTATGGTTCTTTCTATTCTTCCCCAAAGGGGAAAAATCTAAACACAAATAAAAGGCATACTGGAAGGCTTATTTTTCTGCAAGAGTTAATAATAAATGAAACTGACTCAAACGTTAAAAATTGTCCATGACTCTAAACTTTAAAGAGATTTCACAATCCCTATGAAAAATAAACCTTAACCTCTTAAAAAGTACTTTGCAGTTTACTTTTTCTTAGCTTACAAGTCCTTTCTCTCTTAGTTGGCATAGAAACAGAGTCTAGACCTGGACATTGCTGAAGCGAAGCTATTGTCTAGAGGGAAACAGCTCTGATCTACAGCAGTGGTTGGGCTTCCCCTGGTGGCCCAGCAGGACAGAACCCACCTGCCAATGTAGGAGACGCAAGAGATTCGGGTTCGATCCCTGGGTCAAGAGGGAAGATCCCCAGGAGACAAAAACAGCAACCCACTCCGAAATGCTTGCCTGAAAAATCACCTGGAGAGAGGAGCCAGGAGGGCTACAGTCCCTGGTGTCGCCAAAGACTCAGACATGATTTAGTGACTAAACAACAACAATAACAACACAGCACTGGTTGACAGGACAAGAATTTCTTGCCCAAAACAGCTACACACAAGGAAGAAGTAGCCACATGGGCAGAGAAAAAGTACATAATTCCACTTCCAAACAAATTCTCCTCAGTAGGATAAACATGAAAGTGTAATTTAAGGAAACCATAATACTGTGTTTTTAAATAATATCTTCATTAAAGTATAGTTTAAGAAATTATTCTGAAGAGATCATCCTGAATCTACATCTATTAACAAGTAATCACAACGAATTCTGAGGACCCTAAAGCAAAGTTGCCCCATATTTTATTACTTTGTACTCTGTTCTAATTCTGGGGGATCCTCCGCTATGTTAATTGTTGCTTCTTTAACTCATTTCTTCCAGATCAAACTTTGTATACGGCTGTTTCATATCCAGTTTTGATTGGCTTATTATCCATCATGCTAAACTTTAAGTATCTGGATTTGCAGTTTCTCAAAACTAAGTGCCTTAAAGTACCAATATTTTCTGAACACAAGATGTTCATTTTTAATTTTTATTGAAGGACAGTCTCAGGCATGGAAACCCTTCAGGGTGTTATGGGCTTGGGTCAGTAGAGCTGTTTGTTCCCAAGCATCAAACGAGCTTCAAAAATCAGATTTGATCATTATCTCAGTAAAGAACTGCTTTCATTTCACAGCTAAAATGATGTGTCTTAGTGAGCTGTCTGAAGCTATCAGACATGCGATAGGTGCTCTATCATGATCTATATGGGAGAAGAATCTAAAAAAGAGTGGATATATGTGTATGTATAACTGATTCACATTGCCTTACAGCAGTAACTAACACAACATTTTAAGTCAACTATGTTCCAATTAAAAATCAAAAATATAATAATAAAATTAAAAAAGAAATATGATAGGCCAGCCAAACTTGAGAGAAATCTGACTCAGAAGCCCCCTGAAAGTCACTCTTAATATTTTTTCCAAAAGATATTAAATATGAAAACTGTGCTTTTGCGTTTGTAAATAGAGTTGGCTTCCCAGATGGCTCAGTGGGTTCAGAATCTGGCTGTAATGCAGGAGATACAGGAGACGTGGATTCCATCCCTGGTCGGAAAGATCCTCTGGAGGAGGAAATGGCAGCCTGCTCCAATATTCTTGCCTGGAGAATCCCATGGACAGAGGAGCCTGGTGGGCTACAGTCTATAGGATCACAAAGAGTCTGACATGACTGAACGACTGAGCACAGAGCACAATCAAATTACATTATGTTTTTTTATTTCTGACTTGCCATTCTGAGGGAAAAAAGCATACATCAGCCTTGGAGATTTTTTTAATCTAATTATTTAAAAGAGGAATGTGGTTAGAATAATAACATTGGAAGCCAATATCTAAATCCAGAAGCTGAGGCATTATCTTAGTAGAAGTCCTTAACTTGAGTGGTAGGATGTGGACGTTTTAGGAAGCTTGACATTTTTAAATTAAAAACTAATTTAGTTACTTTTTAACCCCTATTTCTTTTTCAATTCAGTGACTCAGTTGTGTTCGACTCTTTTCAACCCCATGGACTGCAGCACGCCAGGCCTCCCTGTCCTTCACTATCACCCAGAGCGTGCTCAAACTCATGCCCATTGAGTCAGTGATGCCATACAACCATCTCATCCTCTGTTGTCCCCTTCTTCTCCTGCCTTCAGTCTTTCCCAGCATCAGGGTCTTTTCCAATGAATCAGTTCCTCACATCAGGTGGCCAATGTATTGGAGCTTCAGCTTCAGCATCAGTCCTTCCAATGAATATTCAGGACTGATTTCTTTTAGGATTGAATGGTTTGATCTCTTTGCTGTCCAAGGGACTCTCAGAGTCTTCTCCAACTCCACAGCTCAAAAGCATCAATTCTGTGGCACTCAGCATTCTTTATAGTCCAACTCTCACATCCATACATGACTACTGGAAAAACCGTATCTTTGACTACATGGACCTTTGTTGGCAAAGTAATGTCTCCCTGCTTTTTAATATGCTGTCTAGGTTGGTCATAGCTTTTCTTCCAAGGAGCAACCATCTTTTAATTTCATGACTTCAGTCACGAAAATCATCTGCAGTGATTTTAGAGGCCAAGAAAATAAACTCTGTCAGTGTTTCCATTGTTTTCCCATTAATTTACCATGAAGTAATGGAGCCAGATGCCATGATCTTCATTTTTTTAATGTTGAGATTTAAGTCAGCTTTTTCACTCTCCTTTTTCACTTGCATCAAGAGTCTCTTCAGTTCCTCTTTGCTTTCTGCCATAAGGGTGGTGTCATCTGCAAATCTGAGATTATTGATATTTCTCCCAGCAATCTTGATTCTAGCCTGTGCATCATCCAGCCTGGCATTTCTCATGATGTACTCTGCATATAAGTTAAGTAAGCAGGATGACAATATACAGCCTTGACGTACTCCTTTCCCCATTTGGAACCAGTCTGTTGTTCCATGTCCAGTTCTGACTGTTGCTTCTTGAACTGCATGCAGGTTTCTCAGGAGGCAGGTCAGGTGGTCTTGTATTCCTATCTCTTTAGGAATTTTCCACAGTTTGTCATAATCCACACAGTCAAAGGCTTTGGCGTAGTCAATAAAGCAGAAGTAGGTGTTTTTCGGGAACTCTCCTGCTTTTTCTGTGATCCAACAGATGTTGGCAATTTGATCTCTGGACCTCTGCCTTTTCTAAATCCAGTTTGACCATCTGGAATTTCTCAGTTCACGTACTGTTGAAGGCTAACTTGGAGAATTTTTAGCATTCTTTGCTAGCTCACATACTTTCCTAGCATGTAAGATGAATGCAATTGTGTGTTAGTTTGAATTTTCTTTGGCATTGCCTTTCTTTGGGATTGGAATGAAAACTGACCTTTTTTCTGTCCTGTGGCCACAGCTGAGTTTTCCAACTTTGCTGGCATACTGAGTGCAGCACTTTAACAAACAGCATCATCTTTTAAGACTTGAAATAGCTCAGCAGAATTCCATCACCTACACTAGCTTTGTTCATAGTTGTGCTTCCCAGGGCCCACTTGACTTTGAACTCGAGATTGTCTGGCTCTAGGTGAGTGATCACACCATCATGGTTATCTGGGTCATTAAGTTCTTTTTTGTATAGCTTTTCTGTGTATTCTTGCCACCTTTTCTTAATATCTTCTGCTTCTGTTAAGTCCATACCATTTCTGTCCTTTATTGTGCCCATCTTTGCATGAAATGTTGCTTTCGTATCTCTAATTTCCTGAAGAGTTCTCTAGTCTTTCCCATTCTGTTGTTGTCCTCTATTTCTTTGTATTGATCCTTGAGGAAGGCTTTCGTATCTCTCCTTGCTGTACTTTGGAACTCTGCATTCAGATGGGTGTATCTTTTCTTTTCTCTTTTGCCTTTAGCTTCTCTCCTTTTCTGAGCTACTTGTAGGTAGCTCAACCATTTTGTCTGTTTGCATTTCTTTTTCATGGGGATGGTCTTGATCCCTGTCTCCTGTACAATGTCACAAACCTCCGTCCATAGTTCTTCAGGCACTCCTCTGTCTATCAGATCTAATCCCTTGAATCTATTTCTCACTTCTGCTGTATAATCGTAAGGGATTTGATTTAGGTCATTCCTGAATTATCTAGTGGTTTTCCCTACTTTCTTCAATTTAAGTCTGAATTTGGCAATAAGGAGTTCATGATCTGAACCACAGTCAGCTCCCAGTTTTGTTTTTTCTGACTGTATAAAGCTTCTCCATCTTTGGCTGCAAAAAATATAATCAATCTGATTTGGGTATTGACCATTTGGTGATGTCCATGTATAGAGTCATCTCTTGTGTTGTTGGAAGAGAGTGTTTGCTATGACCAGTTTGTTCTCTTGGCAAAACTTTATTAGCCTTTGTCCTGCTTCATTTTGTACTCCCAAGGCGAAACTTGCCTGTTACTCCAGGTATCTCTTGACTTCCTGGTTTTGCATTCCAGTCCTCTATGATGAAAAGGACATCTTTTTTGGGTGTTAGTTCTAGAAGTTCTTGTAAGTCCTCATAGAACTGTTCAACTTCAGATTCTTCAGCATTAATGGTTGGGACATAGACTTCAATTACTGTGAGATTGAATGGTTTGCCTTGGAAACCAACAGAGATCATTCTGTCATTTTTGAGACTGCACACAGTTAGTGCATTTTGGACTCTTGTTGACTATGATGGCTACTCCATTTCTTCTAAGGGATTCTTGCCCACAGTAGCAGATATAATGGTCATCTGAGTTAAATTCACCTATTCCAGTCCATTTTAGTTCACTGATTGCTAAAATGTCGATGTTCATTCTTGCCATCTCCTGTTTGACCACTTCCAATTTACCTTGATTCATGGACCTAACATTCAGATTCCTATGCAATATTGCTCTTTACAGCAGCATCAGACCTTGCTTCTGTCACCAGTCACATCCACAGCTGCACATTGTTTTACTTTGACTCTGCCTCTTCATTCTTTCTGGAGTTATTTCTCCACTGATTTCCAGTATCATATTGGGCAACTACTGAGCTGGGGAGTTCATCTTTCAGTGTCCTATCTTTTTGCCTTTTCATACTGTTTATGGGGTTCTCAAGGCAAGAATACTGAAGTGGTTTGCCATTCCCTTCTCCAGTGGACCACATTTTGTCAGACCCATGTGTCTTGGGTGGCCCTATGTGGCATGGCTCATAGTTTCATTGAGTTAGACAAGGCTGTGGTCCATGTGTTCAGTTTGCTTAGTTTTCTGTGATTGTGGTTTTCATTCTGTCTGCCCCTTGAGGAATAAGGATAAGAGACTCATCATTTTGCTCTTTACTAGAATTTAATTTCTAGTTTTTCCAGAACTATCTTCTGGTTTAATGCTTCATTAAAATTGCCTTGAAAGTCACATAATTTCTATTCATAATTATAGTCAGCTCTTTCCTTACTGATCATTTTAAGACTTTTGGCTATCACCCTGCAAATAAATTATACCCTCTAGCATGAATTTTAACTGATGAATCTTGGCATTTGAAAATGTTTTGCATTTGCCTTAAATTTGTGAATAAATTAATAAGATTTTCAAGCAGCCTTTAACGTTCCAGACATGATATTGTGAAACTAGGAAGATATTTGACAGCTGTTCAGTGGGTCTCTGATGTGAATGAAACCCAGGGGCAACAATGACAGAATGGTATCTTGAATGACTGCTTTTTATTTTATATTATTTCTCCAAATATGTCTGTATCTACCCTTTTCTGAAACTTAGTAGAAAAGTTAAGGAAGAGACAAATAGCCCACTTGATAAGTTGGTCTGTGGAAAAATCTAGGTTTACATGATTAAGGAAATATAAAATGTGAAGAGATATTTACGTGATCTGGGACAGACCATGAGACCTCATCTCACCTGGACAGTAGCTTCGGAGACATCTTAAAAATCCAAGCATCCCAGAGAAAACTTTTTTCTCTCCGTCAAATGAAAGTTTCACTGAATCTTTCCAAGCTTTTAGAAGCCACTGAATTAGAAAGGCACTTTATTGTGAAGCATGACACAGAGGGATGGTAGAGAAAAGAGTTTCCCACCAATCAACTAGGTGGCTCTACATCTATGAGGTCATGTGCAAGAAACCAAAACCTAGAAGAGTGACCAATCAAACTGAGAAGAGGCTTTTGATAAATAATTTGAAGGCTGAATCTAAACTGTGTGGCCAAACAGTACTGCAGTAGTTTGGAGGTCAGATGGTAAAGAATCTGCCTGTGATGTGGGAGACCTGGATCCGATCCCTGTGTCAGGAAGAGCCCCCGGAGAAGGAAATGGCAACCCACTCCGGTATTCTTGCCTGGAGAAACCCATGAACAGGGGGGTTGCAAGGAGTTGGACATGACTAAGCTACTAACACTTTCACACTTTGACTTTCAATTTGGGAGTAAGTTTTAGGTTCAGTCCATACATTTATCAGTGTCTTAGATCCTGAAACTGCTCCGGAGGACGTTTTTATAAGTTTACTTTGATTGAAAATTGAGTCCAATTTCCATGTCCTGAAGTGAAAGTCGCTCAGTCATGTCTGACTGTGACTCCATAGACTGCAGCCTACCAGGCTCCTCCTGAGTTGTAGGTAAAATGATGCATAATAAAAATTAAGATCATTGACTTTGTTTACTGTCCCAGAAATTACAATGTACGTGCTCAGATTTTCAGTCGTGTCTGACTCTTTGCAACTTCATGGCTCCTCTGTCCATGGGATTTCCTAGGAAAGCATCCTGGAGTTGTTGTCGTTCAGCCACTCAGTCATGTCCGACTCTTTACAATCCAGCGACTACAGTACCCCAGACTTCCCTGTCCTTCACCATCTCCCAGATCTTGCTCAAACTCATGTCCATTGAGTCATGAGTGATGCCATCCAGCCGTATCACCCTGTGTTGTCACCTTCTCCTCCTGCCTTCAATCTCTCCCAGCTTCAGGGTCTTTTCTAATGCCTCAGCTCTTCACATCAGGTGGCCAAAGTATTGGAGCTTCTGCTTCAGCATCAGTCCTTCCAATGAATATTCAGAGTTGATTTCCTTTAGGATTGATTGGTTTGTTCTCCTTGCAGTCCAAGGGACTCTCAAGAGTCTTCTCCAACACCACAGTTCAAAAGCATCAATTCTTCGGCATTCAGCCTTCTTTATGGTCCAACTCTCACATCCATACATGACTACTGGAAAAACCCTAGCTTTAACTATATGGACTTTTGTTAGAAAAGTAGATTGCTATTTTACCTAAGCATTAAATAAGTGGAATGAGACTTCTAATAATTCATAATGGAAACCAAGGTTCCCAATGTAATTATTTAAAATATGCTTCAAAACTGCACATATTATGTATTAAACAAAACACGTCAATGAATTGAATGAAGAAAAGAAGTCAAGGATAACTGTTATGATTTTGGCATGAGTTCTTAGGTGGATTTAAGTTACCGTGATGGGGGAGACTAAAGGTTGGGAGAAGTAGTTGGAGGTAGGAGTAAGGATATGATTCTGAGTGTCTTTTAATTATCCAGGTAGAAATGTCAACTTAGTAGTTGGTAGTAAAAATAGGAATTTTTGGCAAGATTAAAGAAGAGAGAAGGGATTTGAGGGCAGGAAGTAGAGATCAGTCACACCAGGGAGAATGTGTGGATGAAGAAGGGAGCTTGTAACTGTGATCTGGAAAGCAAGAGATTATTTTTTAAGCGTGTAAGTCTGAATTTCAAATACACAATGAAGTGTTTTATGTATCTTGGTATTTTTGTTACTAAACATACAGACAGATAAATAGATCTGAATGCACTTTTAAACTTGGGTGTTCAAACCGTTCTCAGTTTTTTTAAAAAATTCATTTTGACAGAAGAATACATTATTAAAATAGCTCAGAATAGGTTTGAATTTCATATTTCAAACAATTCCTGCAATTACAGCAATTTTCCTTTGAGTAGAAAGCCAATCAGTCAACAAAAACCAAGAACAGTAAACACTGTTTCTCATTAAAATACCTTTAAGCTTCAAGGATATTTATTACATAGTTTAGGTATCTCTTTAGCAGAATTATTTTGGTAACTTTTCTTTCTTGATCATTTATTCCAAAATCCCAGGAAAACTAGTCAGAAGTAACAGCATTAATTTTTTTTCATAACTTAGAGTCTAAAGGTTAAAAATGAATAAATCAGAGGAAGAATCAAAGTGTGCCTGGCTAATGACCACCATAGGATGTCTGCTTTCAGTTCCAAGCCTCTGGGGTATTATTTCTCTTTTATAATAATGACACAAGCTCACCCTTAGACCTTTATTAGAGATGAGAAAGTGCTTCAAGCAGAACTGCTGCCCTTCTACCCTTGTATATTACACTCTTTTTAAGACCAGAGACAGCCCTCACTGTATGTTCCAGACAGTGCCTGGCAGGTCAGCTGGTTCATAGCTTCTGTGATGTTAGTGGAATTTAATTGGATTATCTGGAGGCGTCCAATGTACTTGCCAGAATCATCTGAATTAGCTGAAAAGAGTGAAAGAAAGTTTGTCCATTGCTAAGTTATGCCTTGTGGGTTTCCCAGGTGACTCAGCGCTAAAGAGTCTGCCCACAATGCAGGAGATGCAGGTTTGATCCCTGGGTCAGGAAGATCCCCTGGAGAAGGAAATGGCAACCCACTCCACTATTCTTGCCTGGGAAATCCCATGGACAGAGGAGCCTGGCAGCCTATAGTCCATGGGGTCGCAAAGAGTCAGACACAGCTTGGCGACTAGGGAGCAGCAACAAAGTTATGCCTCAGATTTGATTTAATAGGACCATTAAAGAGACAGCCTAAGTCAGCAGACATGACTGATTGACTAACACTTTCACAGGTCAGCAGTATCTAAGGTGGTTTTGTAGGTACCCAGGGATTAATTCTTCCAGAAGAGAGTCTTCCAATCTTTGGCACCATTGCCAAACAAATGTCTTCATTCTTCATGAAAGTATTCTTCACTATGGCATTCCTAACGTGTACACACATATTTACATACATGCTTCCCCTCCTTCCTTATTAATTCTTATGTTCTTCCAAATCCTCTTTAAAAAACAAATATTAAAACAAGCAAAACACTTTCTTAGACCCTCTCCCTGTGAAACCACTCTCCCTATGTTCCTCCTTCTCTTGACCACCGAAGTTAAAAACTAGTAAAAAGAATATTGTCTATTCTATCTGGACAACTATCTGGCTATCTTACCTTTCTGCTGAAATTGTTCTTATCCTCTGACGTGTTGTCACTGCTTATGTTACTCACCTTGAGCAGAACAAACTAAACTCATACCCCCACCCAGCTTCTGAAGAGGAGCTACTTTTTTCCATGGCTTCATGGACATCATTCTCTCTTCTAATTATTTCACTACCTCTTGTATCTTTTTTCCTCTGTCTTTTTCCTGGACTTCTGCTTCCCCCAACCTAGCTCTTAAATATGGCTTTTCCCAAAGGTCTGTGCAAAAGCCCATCCTTCCTTTCTCACAGTTCTCACTGGATCATTCATCCATAACTAATGGCTTTAGCCACATCTATATACCAGTGACTGCCATCTCAGGACTACAGACTTCTTTCCAAGTGCCTGTTAGATAAACTCATCTGAAAAATCTCAAAAATAGCACATAGTCAACATAAATTGGGTAAATATCCAAAAATATGGTCCTTCTCCCAAAATTTCTGTTGATGGTTTTGTAGTTTACACATTTTCCCAGGCTGTAGTCCTTAGAATCATAATCATCTTATTTTTCTCTTAGGCTTCATCTTGAATTGATTACCAAAAGCTGTTTTTATTTCTCAGTTCTGACTGTGCCTTTTTCAGACCTACTGTCACTACTTTATTGTTTAATGCCCCATATATTTCTTCTAAATATTTAATGTGCAAAAATCTAAAGCAAACAGAAAACAAGAGACAAAAAAACAAAGAAGACCTTAGCAATCTTGACAGCCCACTGATATTTTGGTATCTTTCTCTCCTGAGTTCCTTTGTAGCATCAAATTCCTAGACTTATTTCAAGGTTCTAGTGTTACAAATAATTGCATTACCAGTTACCCTGCTACCATGCTGTGTCACATAATTCCTCAGGGGCCCCTTAATCAGATCAGTATCTAATTCAAGACCGTGACTCTAGTTTTTAATTGAATTGAATATGAATTCCAAGGGAATATTGATATGATTCACCCTGTTATCCTGGGTTTTAGTTTTTAATTTTTTAAAACTTTTTATTTTGTGTTGGGGTATAGTCGATTAACAATGTTATGATAATTTCAGGTGGACAACAAAGGAACCCAGCCATATATATACATGTATTCATTCTCCCCTAAATTCCCCTCCCATCCAGGCTCCTGCATAGCATTGAGCAGAGTTCTATATACTATATAGTAGGTCATTATTGGTTATCCATTTTAAATGTGGCAATGTGTGCATATCCATCCTAGTTTTTAAAGTGCATTGCAAAATGACAGGTCAAGGAAGAAACACTTTGACACCGGTACTCTCTGACATTGAAGATACAGTCACAATATTCATTTGCCAGAGCCCAGCAGCAGCCCCATGTATGCATTTTGTCATGTCTGACTCTGCGACCCCACTGAGGAAGGCATGGCAACCCACTCCAGTAATTTTGCCTGGAGAATCCCCATGGACAGAGGAACCTGGCAGGCTATAGACTGCTAGTGCTACTGCTAAGTCACTTCAGTCGTGTCTGACTCTGTGCGACCCCATCCCTGGGATTTAGACTATAGGGTCACAAATAATCGGACATGACTGAAATGATTTAGCATGCATGCACACAGCAGCAGCCCCAAAATAAAATAGCTTTGGTAAGCATATTTACAACACATGCTAAACAAAATGTACTAGAGTTCTCCTATAGTGCCAAACTAAGTGACTAACCTTCTATTTGTGAAATTGCAGACCCCAAGGGCTGGAACAAATCTGAGAAGATATATTGCCCATTCCACTCACACTTCAAATGAGAAAACAAAATAGCAATGAGGAGAAGGATTGCTCAAAGCCTCGGATTAAGTTAGCAGCAAGGCCAGGTCTAAAGCCCAGATCCACCAGTTTCCAGCAAAATGAATACAGCACTTTTTCAATATTCTGGTAGATCCCCTTCTACAGTAGCTATAATAATTTTACTAAAATGTAATAAGATGTACAATTTCTTTTGTAGGGTGATTTTATTTGAAGCATGAAAGATTTTTATTACCAATCCATGCTGAAGACCTTAAATTATTAAAAAGTTCCAAGATATTTAGCTTTCTGACTGTTTTTAGTACATTTAAGATTGTCACATTTTGTATACATAATACTGTCAAATTATATCTGGGGCACATATAATTATATCATTCATAGTTGTAAATACCATTAAGGTTTGGGTGGCTCAGTGGTAAAGAAATCACCTGCAGTGCAGAGACATGGGTTTGATCCCTGGGTAGGGAAGATCCCCTGGAGAAGGAAATAGCAACCCACTCCAGTATTTTTGCCTGGGACAGAGTAGCCAAGTGGGCCTCAGTCCTTGGGGTCACAAGGAGTTGGACCTGACTTAGCAACTAAACAGCAATTAAGTTTGATATGTCTGTACCATCAACCAAAGCAACATAGCCCTTGGTAACCTCGAGCAGCAGTGCCTACACTTAGTCCTCCAGCTGACATTTATCGAGTCTTATGATATTCAAAACACTCCACCAGAGTCTCTGAGGTATATGGAAACATGAGCAAAGATTCTCTACATTTTAAGTAGCTCAGAAAACTGGACATTTTAACTAACGCTAAGTCGCTTCCGTCATGTCCGACTCTGCCACCCTATGGACTGTAGCTTGTCAGGCTCCTCTGTCCTTGGGATTCTCCAGGCAAGAATACTGGAGTGGGTTGCCATGCCCTCCTCCAGAAGATCTTCCCAACCCAGGGATTGAATCTGTGTCTCTTATGTCTCCTGCATTGGCAGATGGGTTCTTTACCCCTAACGCCACCTGGGAAGCCCATTTTGAATAATATGCCATAATAATTCTGGATACTGATTCCACTCCCACTCTCCTGGGCTAATTTTGTTGTCGTTTTCTCCAACTTGTTTCTTGGCTGGATTGGTTTAATGAAGTTTATTTCCTTTTCATATTGTGAAGTCTTTGGTGTCACTCCTCAGAGATGCACAGCCTTGGGCCTGTGCACAATCACCTAGGACAACCATGATCCTAGCAGGTCTCTCTCTCTGACTGTGTATTTCTCTGATCTTTCTTTTAAGCTGCCTGTTTCATTTGGTAGTACATTCCTGCGTGTTAGACTCCACTACTTGCCAGTTGGTTATTCTATTGCTTTTAAAAATGGAATATAAATTGCTCAGCAGACTGATGCAATTAAACTTAGGCAGGTGTAGTTTCTGTAGTTTTGATTTTTGTTCTGACCCCATGAGAGTTCTTTTTGGATACCTCTCTAATTCACTCTAATAAACTAGCTGACTATGGTGTAGCTTGTTGATCTTAAGTAAGAGAAGCTATTATTTTTAAGAATGCACTCAGGCTTGAACTTCTCTAGACACTGTCTCAAATAATCTCAGTGCCTTTTGGAAAGAGCTTCTGAGTTCTCTTTTATTATGGATTGCCTTTCCTCCTAGGCAACATCTCTTAAGTGGTCATGCAGGGCACTGGGTGTAACAGTAGCCTCTGATGTTCTTGGCTTGCCTCTCTAAGTTAGAACTGCTACTTTCTAAAAGACACCGGAGTGAGTCCAGACTTACTCTGCTCATCTCACGACAGGCCAATAAATCAAAGACAAGGTGTTGAGGCAAGGAATACGACTTGGAAAGCTGGCTGACCAAGAAGATGGCAGACTAATATCTCAAAATGATCATCTTATCTGTGCCTGGATGCCAGGTTCTTTCATAGATCAGAGATGAGGAGAGGTGAGGAAACAAAGTAAAAAGGACCTTGATCTTGCAAATATCTCCTAAACGGCAAGTCTCAGGCAGGGGATGTGTTAATTTCTTTCTGCCATCTACAAGTGGACAGGATTCTGCAAAGTCACTTTAGTTTAACAGTTAAGCAGAGGGGCAGGATTCTCGGAAGCCATTATGTGTGATTATAATAACAAAAGCAACTAAAAGCTAGTTGAAGCAACAGTTCCAACATGGAGTCAGATTTGACTTCCCTGCAACAGCCCTAGTATTCCCAGCCTGCTGTATCTAAGTAGCACCTGGGTGGGGCCCACGTGGAAGAAAGAAGATCCCAGTTTCTTGGTTTCACTCACCAGGTATTTAGCCTCTTCACTTTGGATCTGGAGGGGATGAGTAATGCTGGCAGTTTCTGATTCTCAGTGAGATAAGATAGAGGAAACCTTGTTGGGAGTTGGCGGGACAGGAGACCCAAATGGAGTCAAATTGTACTGAAGGAAGCAGAGGCAGGGAAAAGGAGAAAGTGGGGTGTGGCATAAATACCACAGACTTTTTCTCTATTCTGAGTTTTAGTAGATTTTCTTGAAAACATTTCCTTTTCTCTGTGTTCTCACGACCGTTTCTAGGGAATTAGAGCATTTGCTTTTACAGTTCCCCTCCTCCCCTGCTTTGCTTCCTTCACTGAGGAGTTGGGCCACAGAGCTCTTCTTGCTGCCATCCCAGGCCTGGAAGTTTCTACTATATTTATGTTACCTGCCTGATGCTTGGAGATGTTCGAGTCTGTGACCCAGGCAGGACTTACAGATAAAGTCAGGCATTTCTCATCACCAGTTAAAGATCTCTTTATATCCTTTAGCTTTTAGCCTTGTTGAGGGTAGAGCTGACATTCTTCATGAAAGTTAAGAAATCTAATTCCCCCAAAGAAAAGCATCTCATTTTCATATAAAGTTGACAAGTGAATGTTTGGGGAAAGAATCAAGATCTTTCTCAGGGAAAAAATAGAAGTTTCTTATAATCCATGAAGTTCAACTTCAGGAGATGGTTCTACTGATTTTATTCTGAAAACATTTAACAGATGTCACAGTTGTCTAGAGAAGCTATCCATTAAAAACTTGTTAAATACTGATTTTTTGACTTTAAGGACTATAATTTCATCATGAGCCCAAAAAATAAACTGTAAAAGATTCCTCTTGATACTGCATGAATTGATTCACAATATACTGTTTGGTTGGAAGCTACTTAGACATTAAATGAGGTCTGGCAAAGGATGATAAATGTGAAATAGCTAAAACTGAGTCATTCTCTCTAGTACTAATTGTATAGCAAACCCAATTGTCTATTCATATCATTTGTTTTTTCGGATAAAATTATATTATCAACCTTCAAGAGAATTTAGTCATGTATCCTTGAAATCAGCAGAATTTTGTGAATTTTCAAGTAGAAATTCATAGATAGGTATATCTGTATCAAAGAAAATTCTCTGGTCACTGTAATTTTCATCAAATAGCATTAATAAAAAGTAGGTTGTGCAGGCTAAAAAAATTGATATTAAAATTAAGGGTCATATTTCATTTATCACAACAAATTCCCAAGTGACTTGGCCTATGTGGCCACAAAGCTTCCTTCCAATTTTAAAGACTCTTTTCATATGCTTATTCATTCTTCTTCAGGTTAGTTCAGTTCAGTTGCTCAGTCATGTCCGACTCTGCAACCCCATGGACGGCAGCACGCCAGGCCTCCCTGTCCATCACCAACTCCTAGAGTTTACCCAAACTCATCCATTGAATTGGTGATGCCATCCAACCATGTCATCCTCTGTCATCCTCTTCTCCTCCTGCCTTCAGTCTTTCGCAGCATCAGGGTCTTTTCAAATGAGTCAGCTCTTCGCATCAGGTGGCCAAAGTATTGGAGTTTCAGCTTCAACATCAGTCCTTCCAATGAGCACTCAGGACTGCTCACCTTTAGGATAGACTGTTTGGATCTCCTTGCAGTACAAGGGATCCTCAAGAGTCTTCTCCAACACCACAGTTCAAAGGCATCAATTATTCGGGGCTCACCTTTCTTTATAGTCCAACTCTCACATCCATACATGACCACTGGAAAAACCATAGCCTTGACTAGATGGACCTTTGTTAGCAAAGTAATGTCTCTGCTTTTTAATATGCTGTCTAGGTGGGTCATAACTTTTCTTCCAAGGAGTAAGCGTCTTTTAATTTCATGGCTGCAGTCACCATCTGCAGTGATTTTGGAGCCCCCCAAAATAAAGTCTGCCACTGTTTCCCCATCTATTTGCCATGAAGTGATGGAACCTGATGCCATGATCTTTGTTTTCTGAATGTTGAGCTTTAAGTCAACTTTTTCACTCTCTTCTTTCACTTTCATTAAGAGGCTCTTTAGTTCTTCTTCACTTTCTGCCATAAGGGTGGTGTCATGTGCGTATCTGAGGTTATTGATATTTCTCCCTGCAATCTTGATTCCAGCTTGTACTTCATCCAGCCCAGCGTTTCTCATGATGTACTCTGCATATAAGTTAAATAAGTAGGGTGACAATATACAGCCTTGATGTACTCCTTGCCTGATTTGGAACTAGTCTGTTGTTCCATGTCCAGTTCTAACTGTTGCTTCCTGACCTGCATACAGATTTCTCAAGAGGCACGTCAGGTGGTCTGGTATTCCCATCTCTTTCAGAATTTTCCACAGTTTTTGTGATCCACATAGTCAAAGCAGAATCATTGTTCTTAACAGTGCAATATTGGAAGAAAGTGATATTGTGCTTAATTAGTGAAAACACCATAATTTTGCTGCCTTTATTTTTTTACACTGAACTTCAGCATGGTGTTCTGTTAACTCAGCAGACTGCTGTTGTTCTGGTGTTAAGTGCTGAAAACACATTCTCTTTGCTTTGCTTAGGAGACAAAGAACTAGGGGCATATATTTGGTTTACCTTGCTAACTGCAAGGGGAAGTCATCAATCAATGTCACAGGCTTTGAGCTTTTCTTATGACAACTCAATTTTATTAATTATTTTTTTTCCTTCAGGTAAGTTTGTCTGTAAAGATGCTGTTTTCCCCTTTATCCATCACAACCCTTTCTCACTCTTCATATAGGCAGAGATTTCTTTGATCCGAAGAGAAGTTCCTTCAAAGTGGGAAAGCAAAGAATTGGACTTGAGCCCTGCTTATGTATCTGGAAACCGAAGGGAGGAGTAATTTGTTCAGGCAAAGTCCTCTGAAGTTTTTAGTTTATGAAACACTTTTGAAAACTAATCAATCATGAACCTTTTAGAAACTACCTGAAATGAAATTCCACAAGACATTTAAGATGATACAATGTGGTGCATGAAAATTTACATCACATCATTTGTTTGAAAAACAAAACCAAAAGAATAATAATCAATATTAATATTTATGTATAAATATATTAAAATGAGATATTAACAGATGGATGTTTTTGTAGTGTGTCAATAATTATGGGAAAAATTCTTGAAGGCTTTCAACTTCTTTCAGATCAGCTGTGCAGGCATTTATTTGCCTTCTTATTCATAGCCATACTGCTATTAATGTCTCTCTTATTTAAATTTCTTTAATTTTAATACTATCAGTGCCAGGAAGCCATTAATAATATATGCTATCTGTGCAAGATGAAATGGGGAAATAATAATATTATTTTTTATTATTTATTATTTCTGCAGAAACCCTATGAAATACCCAGAATAGGTATTGTATGTAAAGAAATGTGCATGGGTGTTGAAAGGTTTAATGTTTGTCCAGGATCAAAAAGTGATGGACTTAATGCTTGAAATCAGGTCTCCCAAATACATTTGCCAAGCAGTGATTAATTGGGAAAGTAAAGCCTTATGATTTCACATTCTTGATTTTCTGGAGACGCAATTGACAAAAATATAGTCCTCAGGCCAAACTTGGCCCGCTGCTTGTTTTTGTAAATAATTTCATTGGGACACAGTCACATCCATTCTGTTCCATGCTTCCTATGACTGTCTCCCCTATCACCACAGAAGAGGTGAGTAAATGCAGCAAAAACTTTTGAAAAATAAGTATAGCTTCTTTGCATTATTGATTTAGTATGGGTAAAAACAAGACTATTTCTGTTCTATCTGTGGAATCTCTCCGATCTGTTATACATCAAGTGTTTGAAGGACATTACTTTTCACCATCAAGACTTTAATTCGTCAATCTCTGCTTCCCATTACTTAAAACCATGATATGTTTTGAGTAAACTTAAGATTCTTGGTGTATTGAATTGTGCAAAGTAGAGTGACTATAAGCTCTGTGGACTGAACTTTAACTGAAGTCTTAATTTTTCTTGATAGAGAACTGTACCTTAGGATTTTAAATTCACCAGGATATTTGATTTTCATGTTTCCACCTAAATTCCGGGGGTTCTTTTAAATTGACTTCCCTATTCTAATAATATACTTAATTTACCTTGTTGAAAAAAAAAATGGTATGTTTTGAAATTTTTATCAAAGAATAGTTCCATGGCTGTTTCCCACAAACGCTTATTTTTGTTTCTCTTTAGTAAAACCTTTTTGTGCTTTGCCTCTTAGTGGCTTCTAATTTCACTAGTCCAAGTGTCCTAAGAAATTACATGTTTCATAGCATTTTATCCTGGCTTACTCTTGAGAATTAGACAGATATATTGCCTTTTCTTGTCCCTCTGAAGCATAATCTGGCATCTTTTAGGAGAACAACATTGCTTCCTGCATAAATCTAGCTTTTGTTTGTCTCAAAGCTGTAATTACTAACTGTATTTTTAGTTCTGTAAACCCTAATTTGCCATCCCATTTTACTGTTGCCTGTTAATCACAACCTACCAGAAGTCACAAAAGCCATGGTCTTTGAGAAATATTTGATGTGTGCTTGGCAATTCAGAAAGAGGAACGAACGCTTGTCAGCTCTTTAGAAAAGGAAAGCAAGTCCTTGGTTATTCAAAGAGAGTGTGATCAGAGGATATATTTTCCAGTTTCTGGGCCTCAGATTTCGTGAAGTAAGTTAGTTGGGGGTATGTGCATACACACACCTGAGCCTTAAGTAAGTCATTATTAATTTAAAAAATAGACACATTTGTGTATACCAAAAGGCTGTACTAAAAGTTTACTGCATCCATGGTATGAAAGGAAAAATGCAGGTATTATAAGAATGTTTTCATCTTTGAGGTCTTAGTGATGATATTCTGTAATTTGAATTTACTTCCATAATTATGTTCTTCCTGTTCTTCCTACCTTAATAAGCATTGTGCTGCTCCCTGGAACTCTAGTGGTGACTAAGATCGACACAGTCTCTGCCCTTTTGCATCCAAAATTTTCTTGGTTTTGGAATAGGATGATCTTACTTTCTGATGATAACATTGGCTGTCTTATGTAAATGGAAACTGATTGGCAGGAATACATGTTGAAAGGACAAGGGAGAGAGAAAGAGAAGGATGGAAGAAGGAGGGAAGAAAGGAGAGAGGGAGAGAGGGAAGGAAAAAATAAGGCAGGCAGGCTCAAATAAAATAAAGGCAACTGAAAAGTGAAGTCGCTCAGTCGTGTCTTACTCTTTGTGACCCCATGGACTGTAGCCTACCAGGTTCCTCCGTCCATGGAAATTTCTAGGCAAGAATACTGGAGTGGGTTGCCATTTCCTTCTCCAGGAGATCTTCCAACCCAGAGATTGAACCTGCATTGTAGGCAGATGCTTACACCCTATGAAATAAAAGCAAAGTTACGTACAATTGGGGGTACTTCAGAAGACTTCCCTAATTCAAGGTTAACATCTCATGAGCATTAACATAGAATACAGATAATGGATCTGAGATTATATCAATTAACCCCCATTATAGAACATTTTTGCATTTAAATACATGTTTTAATCACAATATATATTTACAGAAATTTTTGCTTTACCAACATCTCTTTTCAAATGGTCAAAAAATACCACCTGCCTTAGTATAGACAGTTGTTTAGCTTAAGGTCATAGGGGCACATTATGGAAATTTCTAACTTAGGACTAATCTCCATACATTTATCTTTGTCTAACTGGTGATTTATTTTTCTTCTAGTTTTTTTAACACTGTCTTTGCTATTTCTTTGAGTTGTTTTCTCCTAAATTAACTCAGGTCATTGGGAATGGCTCCTTGGTCTTTCCTATGGCACAGTATCACTGCTAACTTCAGATCCAAAAGCATTAATTTTATGCCAAAAAAAAAGTTTCAAATGATGTTAAGAGTAACTGCTTAAGTAGCATATATTAAAATTACTCCCAGAGTGGCTGAGGCATATAAACCTTCAGGCCACATCATCCTAAAGGCAATAGGTTTGACTCTAAACAGATAAAGTATAGCGGTCATGTGGCAATGGTTTCAGACTTCAGAGTGCACCAGAAATTATGTAATTACTGATTCATTGTTGTTGTTTAGTTACTAAGTTGTATCTGACTCCTTTGCAACCCCATGGACTGTAGCCTGCCAGGTTCCTCTGCCCATGAGATTTCCCAGGCAAGAATACTGGGGTGGGTTGCTATTTCCTTCTCCAGGGGGTCTTGCTGACCCAGAGATAGAGCCCACCTCTCCTACATTGGCAAGCATATTCTTTACCAGTGAGCCAATGGGAAGCCCCATAATTGTTGATATGCTGATGTAATTTGGAGAGCTCTGAGGCATATATCCTTTCTGCATGTTCAGCAGCACATTATTAATGCAGTTTTTCTAGACTACTCACCTAAATTTTGTAGATACTCTCCTTCAGTAGTCATATGTTAACTAAAAACCTGAAAGTAGAGAGTGTTTTATTTGTTGGGAACATCAGGACTTCAAGCCCGGGAAGCAGCATCTCAGGTAACCCTGAAAAACTTGCCTGAGGAGGCAGGGAAAGGAGTCAGGATATACAGAAGTTTGTAACAAAGAAGGGAAGGCAGTCTGAACATCAAAGATTACTGTTAATTAAGGAAAACCAGGTATCTTAAGAAATTTAGCACTCTTCTAGGTATGGGAAGATGCAAGAGTCTGGGATTATTGAAGTCATTCCTTTCAAATGCACCTCTGGTATCTGGGGCCAGCATCCTATTTCTTTACTTCTCATATTCCCCCTCCCCCAACCCAGCTCCTCAGCAATGGCCATATGAGGGTGAGTGAGGCAATGTCTACTGGATCGCAGGCTTTGTTTTCCCTTTTGGGGGCCCTCACTAACATTTGGAGGCTTGAAAGCACTGTAGGCTGTTACATCTTTGTTTATTGATATGGCAGGAAATATTCCATTTCACACATCTGGCTGAATCAGAGTTGGAAAAATTCCTGCATCCCCTTACCCTCCACCTAATACCCACATGCTTTATTCAGCTCAGTTCAGTTAAGTGTCTCAGTCGTGTCCAACTCTGTGACCCCATGGACTGCAGCATGCCAGGCCTCCCTGTCCATCACCAACTCCCGGAGTCCACCCAAACTTATGTCCATTAAGTCGGTGATGCCATCCAACTGTCTCATCCTCTGTCATCCCCTTCTCCTGCCCTCAATCTTTCCCAGCATCAGGGTCTTTTCAAATGAGTCAGCTCTTCGCATCAGGTGGCCAAAGTATTGGAGTTTCAGCTTCAACATCAGTCCTTCCAGTGAACACCCAGGACTGCTCTCCTTTAGGATGGACTGGTTGGATCTCCTTGCAGTCCAAGGGACTCTCAAGAGTCTTCGCCAACACCACAGTTCAAAAGCATCAATTCTTCAGCACTCAGCTTTCTTTAATAGTCCAACTTTCACATCCATACATGACTACTGGAAAAACTATAGCCTTGACTAGACAAACTTTGTTGACAAAGTAATGTCTCTGCTTTTTAATATGCTGTCTAGGTTGGTCATAACTTTCCTTCCAGGGAGTAAGCGTCTTTTAATTTCATGGCTGCAATCACCATCTGCAGTGATTTTGGAGCCCAAAAAAATAAAGTCTGACACTGTTTCTACTGTTTCCCCATCTGTTTGCCATGAAGTGGGACCGGATGCCATGATCTTAGTTTTCTGAATATTGAGAGCAATAAGCCAACTTTTTCACTCTCCTCTTTCACTTTCATCAAGAGGCTCCTTAGTTCTTCTTCACTTTCTGCCATAAGGGTGGTGTCATCTGCATATCTGAGGTTATTGATATTTCTCCCAGCAATCTTGATTCCAGCTTGTGCTTTATTACATGTATGCAATTCTCGTTTCTAGATTGGCTCTGCCTAGTGGGTAGGCAGGCAGTAACTTTGGGGAACCTCACTGGTCCAGCCTAACCCATGCTGAGTATCTGGAACTATATGAACCAACATTCATTCAGAGAGGTTTATTCCAGTCCAACAACTCATGTAAGTTTTCTCTACCAGACCATCATTCTCCTCACATATCATAAGGAGAATAAGACCATTGCAGAGCCATTAATGAGCTGTTAGATAATGGGTCAATTATTCTGACTCTCTGAGCTAATTGTATCATCGGTAAAATAAGCTGCTTTAACCAGATGTTCTCAGAATTCTTTTCCACCTTTGAAAGTGTCTACTTTCCATCTTGGAAAGTCTTTTCCATCTTTGTGTTTTTCCAATCATCTCTTCTAGTTAGTACAGATGCACGAACAAATTAGCCCAAACCTTAGTAGCATAAAACAGCTTTCAGTATACTCATACATTCCGTGGGCATATGGGAGGATTGGTGGGGAGAGGGGGAGAAGAGTGGCTTGTTTCTGCCCTATAGGTCTGGGTCACAGTTGGGAGATGGGATGGCTGGCTCCACTGAGCTGAATAAGTTAGCCAGAGGCTGAGGACTGGAATCATCTGAAAGCTTGTTCATACACATCTGATATCTGAGCTGGAAAAGCTCAAACAACTGGGATCTCAACCACTGGGCCTTGTTATGTGTGTCTTTTCATTCCCTGTGACTTCTCCAAGTGGTCTCTCCAGCATGGGTACTGTAGACACAGGCCTGCTCAGAAAAAAAGGGGAAGAAAAACTGACCGCATTTATTAATGAAGGAGTGTTAGTGTTACATCATAAACAAGCATGTGATGTATACATAGGTATGACGACCTCTGGAAAATGCAGTACCATATTGTTGCAGGAAGGGGACCTCTTCCAGGGCCCAAAACTGGGCTCTTATCTTACACTCAGAAATGAATTGTCCAAGGAGACACATGTGCTGACAAAGTAAGAGATTTTATTGGGAAAGGGCACCCGGGTGGAGAGCAGGAGGGTAAGGGAACCCAGAACAGCTCTGCCACGTGGCTCGAAGTCTCAGGTTTTATGGTGATGGGGTTAGTTTCCGGGTTGTGTTTAGCCAATCGTTCTGACTGGTGTCCTTCCTGGTGGTGCACGCCTTGTTCAGCCAAGATGGATGCCAGAGAGAAGGATTCTGGGAGGTGGTCAGACATGTGGTGTCTCCTTTTGACCTTTCCTGAACTCTTCCGGTTGGTGGTGGCTTATTAGTTCCGTGTTCCTCACCAGGACCTCCTGTCGTAAAACAACTCATGCGCATGGTTACTATGGTGCCTGGCCAGAGTGGGCGGTTTCAGTCAGTGTGCTTTCTTTAACAAAATTGCACATAAGTAACTTCTCAATAACTTTAGTCTAGTATGGGTAGATTAATCTGGTTCCCACCTTGAATTCGAGTATTTAAAAAACCATGTCTTATCATATGCTGCCTTTGAGAGATTTGTTTAAGCTTTAAGGACACACGTAGACTGAGTGAAGAAATGCAAAAAAGATAGAAGCAAATGATAAACAGAGGAAAAGAAAAGAGGTAGCTAGACACATCAAACAAAATAAAATTTTAAGCTAAAAATGTTTAAGAGAGACAAAGAAGCTCATCACATAACAATAAAGGGGCGAATTCATCAAGAAGATATAAGTAAACCCACATATATATGGTCAATTAATATTTGTCAAGGGGGCCAAAAATATACAACAGAGATAATCTCTTTAATAAATGGTGTTTGGAAAACTGCATATTAACTCTAAATGGAGTAAAGGTTTAAACATAAGGCCTGAAATTGTTAAACTACCAGGAGAAAATATAAGGGGAAAGCTGCTTGACTTGATCTTGGCAATGATTTTTTTGGTATGACAAACAAAAATAAGTCAGTAGGAGTAGATCACATATAAAAGCTTCTGAACAGCAAAAGAAATGATCAACAAAATGAAGGGGTGGCCGATGGAACAGAAGAAAACATTTGCAAATCACACATCCATATCTGATGGGAAGTTAACATACAAAGTATATAAGGAACTCACAAAATTCAATAGCAAAAAAGCAAATAATCTGATTTAAAAATGGACAAAGAACTTGAATAGATATTTATCAAAAGAAGATATACAGATGGCATAAGATGTATAAAATGGTGCTTAATATCACCTATTGTCAGGGAAATGCAAATCAGTACCACAATGAGATACCACCACACACCTGTCAGAATGGCTATCATCAAAAAAAGGCAATAAATAGCAAGTGTTGGCAAGGATGTGGAGAAAAGGGAACTCCTGCACTGTTGGTGGGAATGTAAATTGGGATGATTATTATGGAAAATAATATGGCTTTTCAGAAAATATGCATATATGTGCAAATGCATGTTTGTGCTTGCTCAGTCCTGTCTGACTCTTTTGCAACCCCAGGGACTATAGCCTTCCAGGCTCCACTGTCCATAGGATTTCCCAGGCAAGAATATTGGAGTAGGTTGCCATTTCATTCTCCAGGGGATCTTCCTGATCCAGGGATCAAACTCACTTTTCCTGCATTGGCAAGCAACTTCTTTACCACTGGGCCACCTGGGAAGCCCCATCAATAGGGTACTTTCTGTATACTAGGTATAATGCAAGGATCAGATAATCTAATGATGAATGAAATCAGAATAACCCTGGAAGGTGGTCGCTTAAGGAGCTCTGACTTTCTCACCCAACTCTCACTCCAACACAGCTGCATCTCTTGACTGGGGCAGACATGGGGACTTATAGGCTGGCTTGGACTGTAAGTCTAGAACACTTTAAAAAGAAAAAAAAAAAATACTAATAACACACACACACAAAATGAATTCTTAAAACTGAAAACCGTCATTTCATAACTAAATATGTTGAGTGGGAGACAGTCATTATAGAGATTCAAATTTGTAGTATACGAGAGAAAGGAAAAGAAATATCTCTAACTGCTAATTTTAGAAAATAAAACCGTATGAAAAACCTCAGAAGTCTAATATGAGAATGACAGAAGCTTCTGAAGGAGAAAAAGGAACATGAAAGGAAAACAATAATTAAATAAGAAATCTTTGCCTGAATTTTAAAAAGACCTGAACCTATAGATTTAAATGATTTGCCAAGCTACTGGAGGGGGTTAACAAAAATGAAATGGCAAAATAAGTGTAGGAACTGAATTCTTCCATTAAAAAGCAGACTGTAAAAAAAAAAAAAAGAGCAAGGAAGACCATGCACTTCACCAAGGAAGCATGCTTTTATGATACTTAATGATAAAAGCAAAAGTTTAAAAGAGCAATATTCCTATAATACTGGTATGGAAAGGGATATTTTCACATATTGCTGATGGGCATTTAAATTGTTCTAACCTGTTTAAATAGTAAACAAAAAACATTTGTTAGAACTTAAATTATGTGCCCTTCAACCCCCAAATCCCATTTTGTGTGTGTGTGTGTGTGTTGAAACCATAAAAGTAACCGAAAACAAAAATCTTTAATATGGCATTTCTTCACAATGGCAGCAAGAGAAAAACAACAACAACAACAAACAAACAAACCTGTAAGCAAATTCCCATTAACAATTTGGAAAAATTACCCTACCTCAGCTCATAAACCAGAATGCAGTCATACAGAAGATTGAGCTGGGGATATGTCAGTATTCTTGGAGGGATTTAAAGAAGGGCTTCCCTGCTGGCTCGGGCGTAAAGAATCCTCCTGCAATATAGGAGACGCAGAAGACTCGAGTGCAATTCCTGCATTGGGAAGATCCCCAGGAGGAGGAAATGGCAACCCACTCCACCATTTTTGCCGAGACAATCCCATGGACAGAGGAGCCTGGCAGGCTACAGTGATGTGGTCACAAAGAGTCAGACATGACTGAGCATGCACACACACGCATATATACCTATACATATACATATATATACACATATGTAGACAGACACATGAATATATGTTATATGTCAAGTTCTTATCATAAGATCACAGTGTGGAAGAACAGAGATTTGATACAAAAATGACAGAGTAATAAATTCAGCAAAAAGGAAATGGATAAAATAAAGATTCCACTTTGCCTCAGCATATTGCCTGCCCCACAAAATACACACTCACATATTGCAGATGAAAAACCAACATGTACTATTTGTTGTTATTGTTCAGTGGAAAAGTCGCGTCTGACTCTTTATGACCCCAACTCTCACATCTGTACATGACTACTGGAAAAACCATAGCTTTGAGTATTCAGACTTTGGTCGGCAAAGTGATATCTCTGCTTTTTAATAGACTGTCTAGGTTTGTCATAACCTCTTTTCCAAGCAACAAGAGTCTTTTAATTTCAAGGCTGCAGTCATCATCCACAGGGACTTTGGAGCCCAAGAAAATAAAATCTGTTACTGTTTCCACTTTTTCCTCATCTATTTGCCATGAAGTGATGGGACCGAATGCCGTGATCTTAGTTTTTTGAATGTTGAGGTTTCCTCAACATTCCTCCTCTTTCACCCTCATCAAGAGGCTTTTTAGTTCCTCTTCACTTTCTGCCATTAGAATAGTATCATCTGCATACCTGAGGTTGTTGATATTTCTCCCAGCAATCTTGACTCTAGCTTGTGATTCATCCAGCCTGGCATTTTGCATGATGTACTCTACATAGGAGTTAAATAAGCAGGGTGACAATATGCAGCCTTGACGAGATCCTTTCCCAATTTTGAACCAGCCAGTTATTCCATGTCCAGTTCTAACTGTTGCTTAACATGTATTATGATCCCATTTATTGAAAGCTATAGTGTATGTGTGCAACACTAGAAGAAAAAATATAGAGAGAAAGTTAGATATATGGGTGTCCATGAGAGAAAACTTGTTATATATAGTAAAATTATATTGTTGCAAAATAAAATCTTTATATCGGTGTGTACACATATACATACTGATAAACAGATAAAGCTATAAAGATACAGATGGAGTTAGAGAGATCTGTATCTTTAAACACATAGATATATCAATATAGATTCGCTTGGAGAGAATGTAGAAAGATATAGATTAAGCTATTAAATTTGTTCACTGCACTGGCAGGTATTGGAAGAAGGAAGAGGTGAGAGAGGGTTGAAATGATCAGTTTTACCTTTACATATCTCTTATTATTTTTTGCTTTATTTATTGTAATGATCATATTGCCTGCAAAAAATAAGAGCATTTTAAAAATAAATAAAGCTAAATAAGTCATATCTACCAGACACTCCACAGGGCTGGGGGAAATTTCAGATTTTCTCAGCTACTTCAGTGTGATACATTAGCACCAATGATACAAATGAGGGAGGTGGAATCACAGGAGAGTCAAAAGTTATTTCTGGTCAGAGAAGGTGATGGAAAAACTACCCATCAAAGTAGATGTCTGAGATGTGATTTTGTTTTTAAGTCACAGCATGAAAAATAGGAAAACATTATCTAAACAAAGAAGGCAGGAAAGAGAATTTTAGTCAAGTGCAGAAATATGACCAAAGGTAAGGACATATATTCATACACCAGGCTTAATATGCATTAAAGAAAGAGCCTAATGCATTTTTGAAAGAAAGAATTATTGAACTCTCATGATTTTAAAACCAAAACTCAATGGCTTTCTAGTTATCTGCAATTGGTTTGCATCAAAAACAAAGCTCAGAGTAATATTAAAATCCAAAGGACTCAAATATAAAATGCCACAAGCGAGAGAAAAATCTTTGAAACTTGAAGCAATAACAAAGATAACTGAAGAACCTCTGAACTTACAATCTTAAGGTGCTCAAAATATTATGCCAATATATTCTAACTTGGTTTAGCTAACACTCCTAAAATTTGTTTGGTGCCAAAGAGAAAGACAGGTTTCTGTCTCTTTATATGTTTAATAACTCACGCTGAAGTTTCAGTGATTATTCATATATGTTTGTAAATAATTCTAGCACAGCCTCGGAATGTGCTCTGCATCAGTGTCTTTTTTTTTTTTAAGAAGCAAAAACCTTTTTTTTCAAATGAAATCGTATCTGTCTCCCAATATACCCGACAGAGAGAAGCGGGAAATGACTAACTGCTCGTTTAAAGGCCTAGAGCCCTGATTGGAATGAGATTCACTCACAGCTCTCAACTAGAGGCCCTCAGTAACATGACAGATGACGGAATGATGGTCTGTCTTTCTGACATGTACCCGTCTGTCTGAGGGCTAGCTCAGTCCCAGGAGGCCCTGTCAACACTAAGTCAGGATGACTTAATTGGAGCATATGAAATGAGCTACCTCCTCTTTCCCAGATTCCCAACTCCACGTATGCAGTTTGTATATAATTTTACATTTTGTAAGCTTGATATTTAGAGTAGATTCATTTTCACTGTGATTGGGAAAGTCCATCAATAGTCCCAGCAAGTTTCATTGAGTCAGTGGGATTCAAATAATTGAGCCTCAGGAGTACCCAAATAGAAAGGGCAAAGGATCTCTCCATTTCTTGGCTTTTTAATTCCTATGCAGACGGAGAGAAGCAGAAGAACCTTCTGCCCTGAGGCCGAGGTTGCAGAGTCTTTCAGCATACATTCTGTGGTTTGCACTTTTAAAGGCACATCCACCCATCCACTGGAGCTGAATTTTCAGATTAGGTGATGAAGGTCAATCCTGGATATGGTCACAATAAGGAGAAAGAGCAATGATACAGGACAGATGGATAAAAAATGAAAGGATGCTTAATAGGCAGGATAATGCATGAAAAACACATTTTTACAGTCTCTGAAATACTATCCCTTCAATTTCCTGCCTTGGTTTATTTTTTTTAATTTTTATTTAAAAAAACACAGAAATAGCTTTTAATTTAAATCACAGTCAGAAAATATAGTTTAGTCAAGAGTTAAAAATTGTCTCTGTATAATCTCCAAAATAATAGTTTACTAACTACAATAAAAATATCAGTGAAACTATTTTTAATTGAAGTGTAGTTGATTTGATTTACAATGTTGTATTCGTTTCTGGTGTACAGCAAAGTGATTCAAATTATATATGTATGTATGTATATATATACAGTCTTTATATATTCTTTTTCATATTCTTTTCTATTATGGTTTATCACAGGATATTGAATATAGTTCCCCACACTACACCGTAGGACCTTACTGCTTATTCATTCTATATATAATAGTTTGCATCTGCTAATCCCAAACTCCCAATCCATTCCCCACCACCCAACCACATGTCTGTCTGCTGTTGTTCAGTCACTAAGTCATGTCCGACTCATTGTGACCCCATGGACTGCAGCACGCCAGGCTTCCGTATCCTTCACTATCTCCCAGAGTTTGCTCAGACTCACGTCCATTGAGTTGGTGATGCCATCCAGCCATCTCACGTCACCCCCTTTTTTGCCCTCAATCTTTCGCAGCATCAAGGTCTTTTCCAGTGAGTTGACTCTTCGCATCAGGTGGCCAAAGTACTGGAGCTTCAGCATCAATCCTTCCAATGAATATTCAGGGTTATTTCCTTTAGGATTGACTGGTTTGATCTCCTTGCAGTCCAAGGGACTCTCAATAGTCTTCTCCAACACCACTGTTCAAAAGCCTTAATTCTTTGGCCCTCAGCCTTCTTTATGGTCCAACTCTCACATCCATATATGACTACTGGAAAAACCATAGCTTTGATTATATGCAATTTTGTCAGCAAAGTGATGTCTTTGCTTTTCAAATACACTGTCTAGGTTTGTCATAGCTTTTCTTCCAAAGAGCAAGTGTTTTCTAATTTCGCAGCTGCAGTTTGTTTCATTGGGTGCTTAAAAACAAGAGGTGAAATTTTAAGAGATTATCTTCTCTGGTCAGTTTGTGTTCTAATGAGAATATATCATGGAAGAATGGATGCTCCTGTGGCTCCAGAGAGCTCTACTAGTTGAGAAACATGTTCTCTTTCACATGGATTCAGAAATGAGTATGATGTCTCTCTGTCAGAGCAACGTGCAACCTAGAAACTAGGAACAGTATGCTCATCACAGCCCTGGGGTCTGAGTCTACTGCCCCCACACAACGTGTGGCTCAGGGCGGCACCAGCTGGCCTGAAAGGTATCTTCTCTGGAAGGTGAAGGGTACTTTGCATGGGTGGATTCCAACAGCTTGACTGTGCCTTAAATGGAAACAGAGGGTAATTGTACAACCTTCTTATTAGAAGAGGATTAATTTCCAAAAGACACAAATAACCATTTTATAGAAAATGAATTACCTTGTATCAGGGTGAAACCCACAGGAGAGAGATAAGAGTGGAAGGTGCAAAAAAGATGCGACCTCTGGCTAATGATGAGGTCAGGTGTGATGGGATCCCAAGCCTGGAGTTTCTGAACACAGACATATTTCAACTGTAGGATAAGGCCCATTTCATTGGAAAACCATTCGGAGATGAAAGGTAAGAGAAAATATGAAACAAACAAATAAACAAAAAAACTGCTTGGAGCTTGTGTGGCTTTTATTTGTCTGATTATTAGGGGAGGAAAAAAAGTTAAGCATAATTCTTTCCTACTTTCTTGCCCTGCTACAGGTTTTTGTTTTGTTCTTCCCTGGTGGCAAACAATAAAGAATCTGCCTGCAATGTGGGAGACCTGGGTTTGATCCCTGGGTCAGGAAGATTCCTTTGAGAAGGGAATGGCTACCCACTCCAGTATTCTTTTTTCTTTTTTTAAATTAATTTATTTATTTTAATTGGAGGCTAATTACTTTACTTTATTATGGTGATTTTTGCCATACACTGACGTGTATCAGCCACAGGTGTACATGTGTCTCCCATCCTGAACCCCCCTTCCACCTCCCTCCCCATCCCATCTAATGAGGTGGATGAAACTGGAACCTAATATACAGAGTGAAGTCAATCAGAAAGAATAACACCAATACAATATATTAACATGTATATATGGAATTTAGAAAGATGGTAAGAACAACCCTATAGGTGAGATATCAAAAGAGACTCAGGTATAAGGAACAGACTTTTGGACTCTGTGAGAGAAAGCAAGGGTGGGATGATTTGAGAGAATAGCATTGAAACATGTATATTACCATATGTGAAATCGATCACCAGTCCAAGTTCGATGCATGAAATAGGGCACTCAAAACTACTCCAGTATTCTTGCCTGGACAATTCCATGGACAGAGAAGCCTGGTGGCCTAGGGTCACAAAGAGTCGGACACAACTGAGCCACTAACACTTTCACTTTAGCCCCTAAGGGCATATTTAAGTTCCACTGTAAATTATTCCCTTCCAGCGTAAACAGTGGGTTTCAACTGGTGGCTCGATGGTGCGGAACCCACCTGCCAATGCAGGAGACAGCGCTTCAATTCCTGGATCAGGAAAATCCCCTGGAGGAGGAAATGGCAATCCACTCCAGTATTCTTGCCTGGCAGATTTCCATGGACGGAGGAGCCTGGCAGGCTACAGCCCATGGAGTGGCAAAGAGTCGGTCACGACTTAGGGACTAAACAGCAACAAAACCTGAACAGGAGCCTCCTGGGATAAAGGATGCTTTTTGAAGTTTCACCTCTCTGCTCTTTAGCCCATCCTACGTGGGTCATTCTGACTCAAAGTCTTTACGGAAACTATTCACACTTCTCCGGACCCTCTATTCCCTACTTTGGTGACTAATAGCTCTTCATTATTCACAGCTCATCTTAGTCAGCATCTCTCTGAAAGACTTCTGTAACTCTGAGGGCTGGAACTGTATCATCTTCTACACCCCAGTATCGTCACCCAGTACTATTCTTGGTCCTTAGGTGACTCACAATAAGAATGTTGAGTGCAGGCAAGGAAGTCACCTCTATAGTCCAGGGTTGGTTTACTCAAGGACAGATTCTTCCTGAGTGTCCCCCAGAGGCAGCCTCGCCACAAATGCAAAGGGGTTTCCTTCCTCAATTCAATATAATGCTTCTCTTCAGAAAACTATTATAATAACCCTACAACTGCACTGCAACTAGAAAGTAAATGGTACCCCTTGGCCTCTTGGAATTATACTACGAAGCACATTTGCACAACCATACCAGCTGTCTTAGCAAGAATTCCAAACAAAATCATTAAATAACTGGAAAATTGCTGCCAGGAATTAGAATCCTCCTTTGATCCTATATCATCTTTTAGCAGTTACCTTCTGTACTCTCATTTATAGCCAAACATATTAAAATAGTTTAGACTCTCTCTTTGGCCCTCCGAACTCCATGGAAATTGTTCTTTTCCAAGTTTATTAAGGACCAATAGACCCTTTTCGATGTCTACCTTTCTTTCTTTTTTAATTATCATTTGTTTCCTTTCTGTTGAAGTATAATTGCTTAACAATGTTGTTAGTTTCTGCGGTACAATGAAGTGAATCAGCTGTATGTATGCATTTATATCCTCCCTCTTGGACCTCCCTCCCACCTCACTCGCATCCCACCCACCTAGGTCTTTACAGAGCACCAAGCTGAGCCTCCTGTGCTTCTGAACGCTTGGCAGCACTGGTAGCTCTTCTCCTGAATGAGTGTCCAGGACTGTGAAAGAGCTGAGATTTTGCCCTACTTTCAAGCTGACTGTTACTGTTAGGTGAATGCTTGGAGAAGACATGAGATTTCTGGGTCAGAGAAAAAGTACTTTATTACGCACAGCACAGCAGTAGCCAGAGTCAGTATATTTGCGTCAATTTCCCTTGCCTCCCAAGAACCATGGGGATGACTCAGGTGGGTCCCAGGTGTATGGCATGCATACAGTGAGTTTGCATTGCAAGGAAGGAATGCTGAGTGTGCTGCTGCACTGATTTTATAATGAACCAGGAGTGACTATACTCTGTTGGTGGGGAAGGAAGAAGTTAGCTTTATCCTTTAAGACTGCTTTCTGCAGGCCCAAGGCCGAGAAATGGCCCTAGGAAAGAGAATTCAGACCTTTCTTTTTTTTTTTTTTTATTATTATTTTTTTCCAGTGGGTTTTGTCATACATTGATATGAATCAGCCATGGATTTACATGTATTCCCAATCCCGATCCCCCCTTCCACCTCCCTCTCCACCCGATTCCTCTGGGTCTTCCCAGTGCACCAGGCCGGAGCACTTGTCTCATGCATCCCACCTGGGCTGGTGATCTGTTTCACCATAGATAGTATACATGCTGTTCTTTTGAAACATCCCACCCTCACCTTCTCCCACAGAGTTCAAAAGTCTGTTCTGTATTTCTGTGTCTCTTTTTCTGTTTTGCATATAGGGTTATCGTTACCATCTTTCTAAATTCCATATATATGTGTTAGTATGCTGTAATGTTCTTTATCTTTCTGGCTTACTTCACTCTGTATAAGGGGCTCCAGTTTCATCCATCTCATTAGGACTGATTCAAATGAATTCTTTTTAATGGCTGAGTAATATTCCATGGTGTATATGTACCACAGCTTCCTTATCCATTCATCTGCTGATGGGCATCTAGGTTGCTTCCATGTCCTGGCTATTATAAACAGTGCTGCGATGAACATTGGGGTGCACGTGTCTCTTTCAGATCTGGTTTCCTCAGTGTGTATGCCCAGAAGTGGGATTGCTGGGTCATATGGCAGTTCTATTTCCAGTTTTTTAAGAAATCTCCACACTGTTTTCCATAGCGGCTGTACTAGTTTGCATTCCCACCAACAGTGTAAGAGGGTTCCCTTTTCTCCACACCCTCTCCAGCATTTATTGCTTGTAGACTTTTGGATAGCAGCCATCCTGACTGGCGTGTAATGGTACCTCATTGTGGTTTTGATTTGCATTTCTCTGATAATGAGTGATGTTGAGCATCTTTTCATGTGTTTGTTAGCCATCTGTATGTCTTCTTTGGAGAAATGTCTGTTTAGTTCTTTGGCCCATTTTTTGATTGGGTCATTTATTTTTCTGGAATTGAGCTGCAGGAGTTGCTTGTATATTTTTGAGATTAATCCTTTGTCTGTTTCTTCATTTGCTATTATTTTCTCCCAATCTGAGGGCTGTCTTTTCACCTTACTTATAGTTTCCTTTGTAGTGCAAAAGCTTTTAAGTTTCATTAGGTCCCATTTGTTTAGTTTTGCTTTTATTTCCAATATTCTGGGAGGTGGGTCATAGAGGATCTTGCTGTGATTTATGTCGGAGAGTGTTTTGCCTATGTTCTCCTCTAGGAGTTTTATAGTTTCTGGTCTTACATTTAGATCTTTAATCCATTTTGAGTTTATTTTTGTGTATGGTGTTAGAAAGTGTTCTAGTTTCATTCTTTTACAAGTGGTTGACCAGTTTCCCAGCACCACTTGTTAAAGAGGTTGTCTTTTTTCCATTGTATATCCTTGCCTCCTTTGTCGAAGATAAGGTGTCCATAGGTTCGTGGATTTATCTCTGGGCTTTCTATTCTGTTCCATTGATCTATATTTCTGTCTTTGTGCCAGTACCATACTGTCTTGATGACTGTGGCTTTGTAGTAGAGTCTGAAGTCAGGCAGGTTGATTCCTCCAGTTCCATTCTTCTTTCTCAAGATTACTTTGGCTATTCGAGGTTTTTTGTATTTCCATACAAATTGTGAAATTCTTTGGTCTAGTTCTGTGAAAAATACCGTTGGTAGCTTGATAGGGATTGCATTGAATCTATAGATTGCTTTGGGTAGAATAGCCATTTTGACAATATTGATTCTTCCAATCCATGAACACGGTATGTTTCTCCATCTGTTTGTGTCCTCTTTGATTTCTTTCATCAGTGTTTTATAGTTTTCTATGTATAGGTCCTTTGTTTCTTTAGGTAGGTATACTCCTAAGTATTTTATTCTTTTTGTTGCAATGGTGAATGGTATTGTTTCCTTAATTTCTCTTTCTGTTTTTTCATTGTTAGTATATAGGAATGCAAGGGACTTTTGTGTGTTAATTTTATATCCTGCAACTTTACTATATTCATTGATTAGCTCTAGTAATTTTCTGGTAGAGTCTTTAGGGTTTTCTATATAGAGGATCATGTCATCTGCAAACAGTGAGAGTTTTACTTCTTCTTTTCCTATCTGGATTCCTTTTACTTCTTTTTCTGCTCTGATTGCTGTGGCCAAAACTTCCAACACTATGTTGAATAGTAGTGGTGAGAGTGGGCACCCTTGTCTTGTTCCTGATTTCAGGGGAAATGCTTTCAATTTTTCACCATTGAGGGTGATGCTTGCTGTGGGTTTGTCATATATAGCTTTTATTATGTTGAGGTATGTTCCTTCTATTCCTGCTTTTTGGAGAGTTTTAATCATAAATGAGTGTTGAATTTTGTCAAAGGCTTTCTCTGCATCTATTGAGATAATCATATGGTTTTTATCTTTCAATTTGTTAATGTGGTGTATTACATTGATTGATTTGCAGATATTAAAGAATCCTTGCATTCCTGGGATAAGGCCCACTTGGTCGTGGTGTATGATTTTTTAAATATGTTGTTGGATTCTGTTTGCTAGAATTTTGTTAAGGATTTTTGCATCTATGTTCATCAGTGATATTGGCCTGTAGTTTTCTTTTTTTTGTGGCATCTTTGTCTGGTTTTGGAATTAGGGTGATGGTGGCCTCATAGAATGAGTTTGGAAGCTTACCTTCATCTGCAATTTTCTGGAAGAGTTTGAGTAAGATAGGTGTTAGCTCTTCTCTAAATTTTTGGTAGAATTCAGCTGTGAAGCCATCTGGTCCTGGGCTTTTGTTTGCTGGAAGATTTCTGATTACAGTTTCGATTTCCTTGCTTGTGATGGGTCTGTTAAGATCTTCTATTTCTTCCTGGTTCAGTTTTGGAAAGTTATACTTTTCTAAGAATTTGTCCATTTCTTCCAAGTTGTCCATTTTATTGGCATAGAGCTGCTGGTAGTAGTCTCTTATGATCCTTTGTATTTCAGTGTTGTCTGTTGTGATCTCTCCATTTTCATTTCTAATTTTGTTAATTTGGTTCTTCTCTCTTTGTTTCTTAATGAGTCTTGCTAATGGTTTGTCAATTTTGTTTATTTTTTCAAAAAACCAGCTTTTAGCTTTGTTGATTTTTGCTATGGTCTCTTTAGTTTCTATTGCATTTATTTCTGCCCTAATTTTTAAGATTTCTTTCCTTCTGCTAACCCTGGGGTTCTTCATTTCTTCCTTCTCTAATTGCTTTAGGTGTAGAGTTAGGTTATTTATTTGGCTTTTTTTCTTGTTTCTTGATGTAAGCCTGTAATGCTATGAACCTTCCCCTTAGCACTGCTTTTACAGTGTCCCATAGGTTTTGGGTTGTTGTGTTTTCATTTTCATTCATTTCTATGCATATTTTGATTTCTTTTTTGATTTCTTCTATGATTTGTTGGTTATTCAGAAGCGTGTTATTTAGCCTCCATATGTTTGAATTTTTAACAATTTTTTCCTGTAATTGAGATCTAATCTTACTGCACTGTGGTCAGAAAAGATGACTGGAATGATTTCAATTTTTTTGAATTTTCCAAGACTAGATTTATGGCCCAGGATGTGATCTATTCTGGAGAAGGTTCCGTGTGCACTTGAGAAAAAGGTGAAGTTGCTTGTTTTGGGGTGAAATGTCCTATAGATATCAATTAGGTCTAGCTGGTCCATTGTGTCATTTAAAGTTTGTGTTTCCTTGTTGATTTTCTGTTTAGTTGATCTATCCATAGTTGTGAGTGGGGTATTAAAGTCTCCCACTATTATTGTGTTACTATTAATTTCCTCTTTCATACTCGTTAGTGTTTGCCGTACATATTGCGGTGCTCCTATGTTGGGTGCATATATATTTATAATTGTTATATCTTCTTCTTGGATTGATCCTTTGATCATTATGTAGTGTCCTTCTTTGTCTCTTTTCACAGCTTTTATTTGAAAGTCTATTTTATCTGATATGAGTATTGCGACTCCTGCTTTCTTTTGGTCTCCATTTGCATGAAATATTTTTTTCCAGCCCTTCACTTTTAGTCTGTATGTGTCTCTTGTTTTGAGGTGGGTCTCTTGTAGACAGCATATATAGGGGTCTTGTTTTTGTATCCATTCAGCCAATCTTTGTCTTTTGGTTGGGGCATTCAACCCATTTACATTTAGGTAATTATTGATAGGTGTGGTCCCGTTGCCATTTACTTTGTTGTTTTGGGTTCACGTTTATACAACCTTTCTGCATTTCCTGTCTAGAGAAGATCCTTTAGCATTTGTTGAAGAGCTGGTTTGGTGGTGCTGAATTCTCTCAGCTTTTGCTTATCTGTAAAGCTTTTGAATTCTCCTTCATATCTGAATGAGATCCTTGCTGGATACAGTAATCTAGGTTGTAGGTTATTCTCTTTCATTACTTTCAGGACGTCCTGCCATTCCCTTCTGGCCTGGAGGGTTTCTATTGATAGGTCAGCTGTTATCCTTATGGGAATCCCTTTGTGTGTTATTTGTTGTTTTTCCCTTGCTGCTTTTAATATTTGTTCTTTGTGTTTGATCTTTGTTAGTTTGATTAATATGTGTCTTGGGGTGTTTCGCCTTGGGTTTATCCTGTTTGGGACTCTCTGGGTTTCTTGGACTTGAGTGGCTATTTCCTTCCCCATTTTAGGGAAGTTTTCAGCTATTATCTCCTCGAGTATTTTCTCATGGCCTTTCTTTTTGTCTTCTTCTTCTGGAACTCCTATGATTCGAATGTTGGGGCGTTTCACAGTGTCCCAGAGGTCCCTGAGGTTGTCCTCATTTCTTTTGATCCTTTTTTCTTTTTTCCTCTCTGCTTCATTTATTTCCACCATTTTATCTTCTACCTCACTTATCCTATCTTCTGCCTCCGTTATTCTACTCTTGGTTCCCTCCAAAGTGTTTTTGATCTCATTCATTGCATTGTTCATTTTTAATTGACTCTTTTTTATTTCTTCTAGGTCTTTATTAAACAATTCTTGTATCTTTTCAATCTTTGTCTCCAGGCTATTTATCTGTAACTCCATTTTGTTTTCAAGATTTTGGATCATTTTTATTATCATTATTCTAAATTCTTTTTCAGGTAGATTCCCTATCTCCTCCTCTTTTGTTTGACTTGGTGGGCATTTTTCATGTTCCTTTACCTGTTGGGTATTTCTTTGCCTTTTCATCTTGTTTAGATTGCTGTGTCTGGAGTGGACTTTCTGTATTCTGGAGGTCTGTGGTTCCTTTTTATTGTGGAGGATTTACCCAGTGGGTGGGGTTAGACGATTGGCTTGTCAAGGTTTCCCGGTTAGGGAAGCTTGCGTCAGTGTTCTGGTGCGTGGAACTTGATTTCTTCTTTTTGGAGAGCAATGGAGTGCCCAGTAATGAGTTTTGAGATGGGTCTATGTGTTAGGTGTCACCTTGGGCAGTCTGTATGTTGACATTCGGGGCTATGTTCCTGTGTTGCTGGAGAATTTGCGTGGTATGTCTTGCTCTAAAACTTACTGGCTCTTGGGTGGTGGTTGGTTTCAGTGTAGGTATGGAGGCTTTTGGAAGGTCACTTATTGCTTAAAGTTCCATGTAGTCAGGAGTTTTCTGGTGTTCTCAGGTTTTGGGCTTAAGTTTCCTGCCTCTGGATTTCAGTTTTATTCTTCCTGTAGTCTCAGGACTTCTCCAACTATACAGCACTGATAATAAAACTTCTAGGTTAATGGCGAAAAGATTCTCCCCTGTTAGGGACACCCAGAGAGGTTCACAGAGTTACATGAACAGGAGAAAAGGGAGGAGGGAGATAGAGATGAGCAGGAGGAGAAAAAGGGGGACTCAAGAGGAGAGAGACAGATCTACGCAGCTGTCTGTTCCCAGAGTGTTCTCCGTATCTCAGACACCTACAAGGATTCACAGAATTGGATTGGGAAGAGAAGGGGAAAGGAGGAAATAGAGGTGTTCTGAGGTAGAAAACAGAGAGTCAAGATTGGGAGAGAATAATCTTCGGTTTAAAGATAGGGCTTCTCTTTTTTTTTTTGTAAGGTTATAGTGTAGTGAAAATGAAAATGAAGAGTAGTAGAGGAGTACTAGAGGACTTTAAAAGAAATAAGAGAAAAAGAAAAATAGAAAATAAAAGAGAAAACGGAAAGAAAAAAAAGAAGAAAAAAGAAAAAGAAAAAGAAAAAAAAACAAAAAAAAAAAAGAAAGAAAGAAAAAAAAATTTTTTTTTTTCCCCTAATTAAAAAAATCGTAAAAATCTATGTAAATGAAAGTTAAGGAGTAATGGGGGAGTAATAGGGAATTTTAAAGGAAAATAAAAGAGAAAAAATAAAAAAGAAAAATATAAAAAGAAAAAAAAATTTTTTTTTTTTTCCTTACTTAGAGAAAAAAAAGTAAAAATATATCTAGGAGTTTCTCTGGAGCTGCTGCGGTCAGTGTGGGTTCGGCTCAGTTTCAGATAGCTCCTCGTTCCAGCTTACACTTCTCGATATCTACAGGGCCCTTCCAGTGAAGTCGGTGTTTTCTAGAGGGATTTTAATCTGTTGCACCAGTCCCTTCTGAAGCGGTTCCCTTTGTTTATTTGGCTTCTGTTTGCCGGTCTCTTCAGACCCTCATTTCCGCCCTGACACAGGCGGGCGGAGGTGGACTCTTATTCAGTCAGCTAGTTCCGTTGCGCTGCTGGGAGGGGCTGACGCTGCGGGGAGGGGCTGGCGCTGCGGGGCGGGGCTGACGCTGCGGGGAGGGGCTGGCCCTGCGGGGGCGGGCTGGCGCTGCCGGGAGGGGCTGACGCTGCTTTCTCCGTCTGCCGCTGCTCAGGCTCCCGGCTGTTCTATATGGAGCGCGCCCCGCGCTGCGCTAGGTTCCAGCCCTCGGGTGTTACACAAAAGCGCGGAAGGAAAAGCTGCGCCTGCTCTCTGTGCCTTCCCCGTCAGAGCGGTCCAGGCAGCGAGGGGCTTGATGGGCGCACTATCCCCAGGTGTGGCGCACTCACTCCCTTCCGCGGACCCAGTCTCAGTTTCCGCTGGCGCCAGTCGGGTGCGCGCGCCTTCCGCCCTCTGCGTCCCCAGCCCCAGTCCCCGCCCGCGCCGGTCGGGTGCCTGCGCCCTGTGTCTCGCCGCGACCTTCCCCTCCCCCCTGCCTCCTGCCTCCGGCGGGGCTGGGCGGGTCCGCAGCCTGCGACCTCTTCTTGGGACTTTCTCCGTCCCTTTGTTCTGCGAACGGCTGGCAGTGTGTTCCGGCCGGTCAACTCTCTCCCCCTTGGTCTCCCACAGTTCAAGCTGGCACCTCACAGAAGCTCCCTCCGATTGTCCTCAGGGCACTCAGGCCCGGACCCTAGCCCAAGCAAGGCCGCCTAAGACTCCCTTCCCGGGACGGGTCTCCGTCCTTAGCTCTTTTGTCTCACTTTTTATCCTTTATATTTTGTCCTACCTCCTTTCGAAGACAATGGTCTGCTTTTCTGGGCTTTTCTGATGACCTCAGCTAGCGATCAGAAGTTGTTTTGTGAGGTTTGCTCTGCATTCAGTTATTCTTTTGATGAATTTGTAGGAGAGAAAGTGGTCTCCCCGTCCTACTCCTCCGCCATCTTGGCTCCTCCCCCCCTGAATGATTTTTAAGTCCTTTAAAAAACAAAACAAAACTGCAGTTTCTTAAAAACCTGAGTAAATTTCCAGTGTTTAAGCTCACTCTTCTGGTTTGTCTCTATACATGTTGCATACATTGCAAACACCTTTACAAAATAAGATTTTTTCTAGAGATTTGTGTGTATGTGTGTGTGAAAACAACATTAGAAAAAGCTAATTTTGGAGTAGTAAATTGCCAAATAGTGTGTCCCAGAGTCAGTGCCTCACTTTCTCCCCCATTAATTTGGCTGGTTTGATTCTGCTGATGTAGTATCATCCCCCCCAAGAAGGGGGAAAGGTTTTTTCAGTTCTCCCAGGACAAAGACTGGACTTGAGATTTATACCTGAGTCTGGGTTTACATTCCAAGAGGGCTAGTGAAAGAAGGGATAACATAGCCAAAACTCACCTCTCTTTTGAAAACCTCTTAAACTGAAGGAAGAAGAAAGGACTTTTAAAGGAAGGACATATTTTGGTTGAATTCTTTATACTACTTTGACTTAGAATCACAAGACAGCTTATCATTCATTTACATTTATCATTTTGTTAAGTGATAAGTAAATATACTGTTCTTATTAAAATAACTATTTGCATTTTGAGTTAGTCTTCAAAGTGAGAAAAGATTTCCTTGAGAACATGTGGCCTGGCAACAGGACATAGAAATGCATTAAAGTGATTTCATGATGTATATGGATCACAGTGTATTCCAGTGACTTCTCTGAATTGTTGTCTGTGGTTTTCTTGCCATACTTAGTAATTTTGTCAGCTCGTGAGCCTCACTCATCTCTCCTGCAGTCTATCTGAGGACTTATCTATACAAAGAGGATGCTACTGTAACTATTTTCCTCAGGTACCACAGTGTGGTAAAATAGTATGTCTAGACATTGACTTTAATCCTCAATAAGAAATATATTTTATTTCACAGCAGTGTATACA
>NC_057409.1:19028141-19094769 GCF_019320065.1 Cervus canadensis
TTCTCTCTTTGTTTCTTAATGAGTCTTGCTAATGGTTTGTCAATTTTGTTTATTTTTTCAAAAAACCAGCTTTTAGCTTTGTTGATTTTTGCTATGGTCTCTTTAGTTTCTTTTGCATTTATTTCTGCCCTGATTTTTAAGATTTCTTTCCTTCTGCTAACTCTGGGGTTCTTCATTTCTTCCTTCTCTAATTGCTTTAGGTGTAGAGTTAGGTTATTTATTTGTTTTTTTTCTTGTTTCTTGATGTAAGCCTGTAATGCTATGAACCTTCCCCTTAGCACTGCTTTTACAGTGTCCCATAGGTTTTGGGTTGTTGTGTTTTCATTTTCATTCATTTCTATACATATTTTGATTTCTTTTTTGATTTCTTCTATGATTTGTTGGTTATTCAGAAGTGTGTTATTTAGCCTCCATATGTTTGAAGTTTTAACAATTTTTTTCCTGTAATTGAGATCTAATCTTACTGCACTGTGGTCAGAAAAGATGACTGGAATGATTTCAATTTTTTTGAATTTTCCAAGACCAGATTTATGGCCCAGGATGTGATCTATTCTGGAGAAGGTTCGTGTGCACTTGAGAAAAAGGTGAAATTGATTGTTTTGGGGTAAATGTCTATAGATATCAATTAGGTCTAGCTGGTCCATTGTGTCATTTAAGGTTTGTGTTTCCTTGTTAATTTTCTGTTTAGTTGATCTATCCATAGTTGTGAGTGGGTATAAAGTCTCCACTATTATTGTGTTTACAATATTAATTTCCTCTTTCATACTCAGTTAGTGTTGCCGTACATATTGCGTGCTCCTATGTGGGTGCATATATATTGTATAATTGTAATATCTTTCTTGGATTGATCTTTATGATCATTATGTAGTGTCCTTCTTTGTCTCTTTTCACTCCTTTATTTTGAAAGTCATTATCTGATATGAGTATTGCGACTCCTGCTTTTCTTTTGGTCTCCGTTGCATGAAATATTTTTTTTCCAGCCCTTCACTTCAGTCTGTATGTGTCTCTTGTTTGAGGTGGGTCTCTTGTAGACAGCATATATATGGGTCTTGTTTTTGTATCCATTCAGCCAATCTTTGTCTTTATGGTTTGGCATTCAACCATTTACATTAAGGTAATTATTGATAGTGTGGTCCCGTTGCCATTACTTTGTTGTTTGGGTTCACGTTTATACAACCTTTCTGCATTTCCTGTCTAGAGAAGAATCCTTTAGCATTTGTGAAAGAGCTGTTTGGTTGGTGCTGAATTCTCTCAGCTTTTGCTTATCTGTAAAGCTTTTGAATTCTCCTTCATATCTGAATGAGATCCTTGCTGGATACAGTAATCTAGGTTGTAGGTTATTCTCTTTCATTACTTTCAGTACGTCCTGCCATTCCCTTCTGGCCTGGAGGGTTTCTACTGATAGATCAGCTGTTATCCTTATGGGAATCCCTTTGTGTGTTCTTTGTTGTTTTTCCCTTGCTGCTTTTAATATTTGTTCTTTGTGTTTGATCTTTGTTAATTTGATTAATATGTGTCTTGGGGTGTTTCGCCTTGGGTTTATCCTGTTTGGAACTCTCTGGGTTTCTTGGATTTGGGTGGCTATTTCCTTCCCCATTTTAGGGAAGTTTTCAGCTATTATCTCCTCGAGTATTTTCTCATGGCCTTTCTTTTTGTCTTCTTCTTCTGGGACTCCTATGATTCGAATGTTGGGGCGTTTCACATTGTCCCAGAGGTCCCTGAGGTTGTCCTCATTTCTTTTGAGTCTTTTTTCCTCTCTGCCTCATTTATTTCCACCATTTTATCTTCTACCTCACTTATCCTACCTTCTGTCTCCATTATTCTACTCATGATTCCCTCCAGAGTGTTTTTGATCTCATTTATTGCATTATTCATTTTTAATTGACTCTTTTTTTATTTCTTCTAGGTCTTTGTTAAACATTTCTTGCATCTTCTCAATCCTTGTTTCCAGGCTATTTATCTGTAACTCCATTTTGTTTTCAAGATTTTGGATCATTTTTATTATCATTATTCTCAATTCTTTTTGAGGTAGATTCCCTATCTCCTCCTCTTTTGTTTGACTTGGTGGGCATTTTTCATGTTCCTTTACCTGCTGGGTATTTCTTTGCCTTTTCATCTTGTTTAGATTGATGTATCTGGAGTGGGCTTTCTGTATTCTGGAGGTCTGTGGTTCCTTTTTATTGTGGAGGATTAACCCAGTGGGTGGGTTAGACGATTGGCTTGTCAAGATTTCCTGGTTAGGGGAGCTTGCGTCAGTGTTCTGGTGCGTGGAACTTGATTTCTTCTCTTTGGAGAGCAATGGAGTGCCCAGTAATGAGTTTTGAGATGGGCCTATGTGTTAGGTGTGTCCTTGGGCAGCCTGTATGTTGATGTTCAGGGCTATGTTCCTGCGTTGCTGGAGAATTTGCGTGGTATGTCTTGCTCTAAAACTTATTGGCTCTTGGGTGGTGGTTGGTTTCAGTGTAGGTATGGAGGCTTTTGGACGGTCACTTATTACTTAAAGTTCCATGTAGTCAGGAGTTTTCTGGTGTTCTCAGGTTTTGGGCTTAAGTCTCCTGCCTCTGGATTTCAGTTTTATTCTTCCTGTAGTCTCAGGACTTCTCCAACTATACAGCCCTGATAAGAAAACTTCTAGGTTAATGGCTAAAATATTCTCCCCCGTTAGGGACACCCAGAGAGGTTCACAGAGTTACATGAAGAAGAGGAGAGGGAGGAGGGAGATAGAGATGAACAGGAGGAGAAAAAGGGGGACTCAAGAGGAGAGAGACAGATCTACACAGCTGTCTGTTCCCAGAGTGTTCTCCGTAGCCCAGTCACCTACAAGGATTCACAGAATTGGATTGTGAAGAGAAGGGGAAAGGAGGAAATAGAGGTGTTCTGAGGTAGAAAACAGAGAGTCAAGATTGGGAGAGAATAATCTTCGGTTTAAAAATAGGGCTTCTCTTCTTCTTTTTTTTTTTTTTTTGTAAGGTTATAGTGTATTGAAAATGAAAATTAAGGAGTAGTAGAGGAGTACTAGACAACTTTAAAAGAAATAAGAGAAAAAGAAAAATAGAAAATAGAAGAGAAAAAGGAAAGAAAAAAAAGAAAGAAAAAGAAAAAAAAAGAAAAAAAAAATTTTTTTTTCCCCCTAATTAAAAAATCGTAAAAGTCTGTGGAAATGAAAGTTAAGGAGTAATGGGGGAGTAATAGGGGATTTTAAAGGAAAATAAAAGAGAAGAAAGAAAAAAGAAAAAAAAAGAAAAAAGAAAAAAAATAAAAAAAATAAAAAAAAGAGAAAAAAGTAAAATTATATCTAGGAGTTTCTCTGGAGCTGTTGCGGTCAGTGTGGGTTTGGCTCAGTTTCAGATAGCTCCTCGTTCCAGCTTACGCTTCTCGATATCTACAGGCCCCTCCGGTGTAGTCAGCGTTTCCTAGAGGGATTTTAATCTGTTGCACCAGTCCCTTCTGAAGCGGTTCCCTTTGTTTATTTGGCTTCTGTTTGCCGGTCTCTTCAGAGCCTCATTTCCGCCCTGACACAGGCGGGCGGAGGTGGACTCTTATTCAGGTAGCTAGTTCCGTCGCTCTGCGGGGCAGGGAGCGGCTTGCGCTGCAGGGAGAGGCTGGCGCTGTGGGGACAGGCCTGCGCCGCGGGGATGGGCTGGGCCTGCCAGGAGGGGCTGATGCTGCTTTCTCCGTCTGTGCTGCTCAGGCTCCCAGCTGTTCTATATGGAGCGCGCCCCGCGCTGTGCGAGGTTCCAGCCCTCGGGTGTTCCACAAAAGCGCGGAAGGAAAAGCTGCGCCTGCTCTCTGTGCCTTCCCTGTCAGAGCGGTCCAGGCAGCCAGGGGCTTGGTGGGCGCACTCTCCCCAGGTGTGGCGCGCCCCCTCCCTTCCGCGTCCCCAGCCCCAGTCCCCGCCCGCGCCGGTCGGGTGCCTGCGCCCTGTGTCTCGCCGCGACCTTCCCCTCCCCCCTGCCTCCTGCCTCCGGCGGGGCTGGGCCGGTCCGCAGCCTGCGAGCTCCTCTCTGGACCCTCTCGGTCTCTTTGTTCTGCGAACGGCCGGCAGTGTGTTCGGGCCGGTTAATTTACTCTCTCTTTTGGTCTCCCACAGTTCAAGTTGGCAACTCACAGAAGTTCCCTCCGATTGTCCTCAGGGCACTCGGGCCGGACCCTACCCCAAGCAATGCCGCCTAAGAGCTCCCGGGACGGATCTCCGTCCTTAGCTCTTTTGTCTCACTTTTTATCTTTTATATTTTGTCCTACCTCCTTTCAAAGACAATGGGCTGCTTTTCTGGGCGCCTGATGACCTCAGCTAGCGATCCGAAGTTGTTTTGCGAAGTTTGCTCTGCGTTCAGTTATTCTTTTGATGAATTTGTAGGAGAGAAAGTGGTCTCCCCGTCCTACTCCTCCGCCATCTTGGCTCCTCCCCAGACCTTTCATTTTTGATGTACCCAGCAAGGACAGAGATGCTCAGGGCTCATGGTAGATAGCCTCTGCTCTGCCAACAATGTCTTCCCTCAAGCCCTGCAGCCCCACATTCTCCTGGCTTTCTGGTTACCTCTCTGAGTACCCGTGTCCTCTGTCTGTTCTCTTGCTCTGCCCCTGTGTGAGCATTTTAATGAATTCTGTGTGGGCTCCTCCTCTCTTCTTGTTCTATGTACTCTTTCTCTTCATAATCTTGTGCTTTAATTCACATCTGTATCAGGGAAAATGACCTCAAATACCTAAAGGGGTGAGGCAGGTAATGAAATGAGTGACATACACCAGGAAGAAAGCCAGCATCTGCCAGAAACAGAATCATCTGCCATTCATTTTTACTGAACAAAGACAAAAATACCTAACATAGTACAGACATGATGGATACTGAAAAATAATTTTAAAGCCAACATTTAAACTATATACTCTAAAAATTAGAAATGTCCCATTGTTAAATTTTTGTGTTGTAAGTTAGTAAAACTTGTTCTGAAACTAAAAATACAAACATCCGAAACCTTTTCTTCTACACACCGTGTTGATAGCAGGTTTTTAGATTTCAGTTTACAATGTGTTATATCAAATTCAGTCATGGTTCCTCTAGCTGGGTGTGATATTTACTTTTATTGCTTTCCATAATGGAAAACAACTGTTCCCAGACATAAATATATAGACCTGTGAATTTTATATTTTAGGTAATTTCATCTGGGAGAGATAGAATTACTGTGTCCCAATGTCATCATTTTTAAATGCTAGTTCTTAATGATTTTTACGATACTGTATTTCAGTAGTATCCAACAGTAGTTCTTACTACAAGTGGAACTATTAAGAGAGAAACTGAGCAATGTTAATTAATTTTGCTTGTTTAACATCAACCAGAGAAATCTTTTTAAACATCAGACTTCAAAACCATAGTGTGGAGTATGTGGTTCCATTTCATTTGGGAGACTGATTTTAGCATATAAAAGTGGACCAGATAATTTCTTCCCAAATGGTATCTTCAAACACATCATCTCAGGATTACTGGAGCAGTGAAATCATGCATTTTGATAACTATTCAGTGATAAGGTGAGTTGTTCTGGCAACTTAAACGACCAGATCCTTAATGCAGTCAAGTTGCCATGATTCCATGTCAGTGTTTTGAACAGTTAAAACTCTGCTCAGTATTTTGTCATATGAAGCTATTGAAAAACTATATCATACTATCTGTCTGGTTCATCCAGAAATTTCACTTTGACTCAAGCTATAGGAGTTTATTGAGTTAATGAAGTTAATTACAATGTTCATAATATTGTTTAGTATTAACTTTTTAACCAAAACAAGCAAAAACTAGTTCACAATTTACTACATGAACTAAAATTCTACATTCTTGAAAAATGTTACCATCCTGTATATATGTTAGTTCCCTAATATCTAACTCTAATACCAACCACAGCAGCAATACCACTCAACTAATTTTGACCAATCTACAATAAGTTATTCGACTTCTCTCAGTAAAGTAGCTCATTTCCTGATATTATGCCATGAGGGACACTATATCCAAAAGTTCTCAGTAAAATCAAAATCATCAAAATACCGAGAACAAATATAAATAACTGGCTGGTACTACATAGACAGATAGATAGATATGATTTATACATAGACAGGAATCAATCTGTGCTTTGAGCTGATGCCACAAATAACAATTTCCATGTAAAGTATACAGTAAAATCTTAACAGTAGCTTCAGTATGCCAAGCAACATTATTTCCAGCTAGACTTTTGTTTGTAAAACTTGTTTCTGTTCAAAACATGATTTCTGTTACACTCAATAGACTTTGTTTAATAAACTTGTCATCTGTAAAAAGCAATTGCACAGACAAATTATTTCCCCTAATGCATAACTAATTCCAAGGAGCATCAGTTATTTTACTCACATCCAAAACAAATGCTTTTAAATTTTCAGTCCTTTTTAACAGATCACCAATTGTTTCATCATACATCTTTTCTTTACACCTGTGTGGTTCTTTATGATGGATGATTTAATAATACTTATTTTATGATTTTGTGTTGTTTCTTTTAAACACAGATACACTTTGTATGCACATATCAAACCTGTGGATCTAGCACTCACTGTCACAAAGAAATAGGCTTACTACCATTTTTCTTTAAACTCACGGTCTTGGCATTTTTATTTCCGCACTTGGGTACAGAGACATATTTCTCTGTTCTTAAAAAAATGACCAGTGCAGAAGCCAATGACATGGCATTTACCGTGCAACTTCAGAGTCCAGAACACAATAGGAACTGGTGGAGGACTTGACGCACTTAAAAGGATCTGGGGACAGTTGTCATATGGAAATGAAAGTTTTTGTCCCAGAGTTTCTCTAGGGGATGGAAATTCAGAACTTTTATGAAAAATCACTCAATTGTTTAATGTTACCTTGATTTTACTTAAAACACTACTTATGCACACTAAACGTTTTCTAGGCTGGATATCGACTGATTTTGGAGTGAAAATGCCAATTTGCAACTTGTGAAAGGAATTGAGTGATATTTATTCGATATCAGGGCTAATAAGGCTGGAGTCTAGATTCGGTCACTATAAGATCCATTAGTTTCTCAAGGAAAAGAATTCTTTGTCTTTTTTGTGGGCTTCCCTTGTGGCCCAGCTGGTGAAGAATCTACCTGCAATGCGGTAGACCTGGGTTCAATCCCTGGGTTGGGAAGATCCCCTGGAGAAGGGAAAGGCTACCCACTCCAGTTTTCTGGCCTGGAGATTTCCATGGACTGTGTAGTCCGTGGGGTAGCAAAGAGTTGCAAAGGCTCGCATGTAGATGCTACAGCTAATGCTCTTTTCCAAGAAAATCCATGCCCTGGATATTCAGAGTATAAATGCATGTGTTAGTAGCTCATTCATATCCGATTCTTTGAGACTGCCATGGACTATAGCTCACAAGGTTCTTCTGTCCATGGAATTCTCCAGGCAAGAATAGTGGAGTGGGTTGCCATTCCCTTCTCCAGGGGATCTTCCCAACCCAGGGATCAAACCCGGATCTCCTGAATTACAGGAGTGTAATTACCTTGGTCCAAACATCACCCTGATGTTGGGAAAGATTGAGAGCAGGAGGAGAAAGGGGCAACAGAGAATGAGATGGCTGGTTGGTCAATAGACATGAGTTTGAGCAAACTCTGGGAGATAGTGAAGGACAGGAAAGCCTAGCATGCCACCGTCCATAGGGTCGCAGAGTCGGACACACACATCATATTTGAAGCACACACATGAAAATGGAGAACTTCAAGATTCCCCAAAATTTCTCCAAGGTTAGTGCTAAATCCAGTGTGGTTTATGAAGCCTCCATCTTCAACATAGGCTCTGCCCTTAGAGATGAGGCCCCTGCCTTCCCCTCTCATGGGCTGCTTTTGGTGGTGTCTCTTCTTCCCCTGGTCCTTTTTCCATCAACCATCAAACTCAGAGTACTTCCTGAGAGCTGGCACCCTCTCCCTGGGGAATCGTCTCCCAAGCTCTGCCATCCATCTTGGCTCCTACTTCAAGCTCTTTGGGATTAACCAAATCACAGTTGAGATTGACAAGAGATGCCTCTTGAAGAAAAAAATTCTCAGCAACCATCATGGCTTCAATCGTAAATATATTAAAGACCTGGAAGTAAATATCACATTCCAATCACTAACCCATGGTTTTTAAAAAAGGACTAGCTTAGACTGCTAGAATGAAATGTTGAGAATGTATCCAGCTTTTAATTGAATTAGAACACTTAACAGTCTCTCCAGTTTATCATCTTTTAAAAACAACATAGTAAAATATATATTATATATATAATATAGTATGTCACACAACATATGTAACATCATATATATATTATAGAGCATATAGTAAATACTATGTTAAAAAGACAATATAACGTGGCACAGACCTCTAAGACAGACTACTTGCGAATGAACCCTACCACTCAGCAGCTGTGACTCTGCACAGGTTACTTAACTTCTGTGTCTTAGATTCCTGACATGGGAATCATAATGGCATCTTTTAGGATTTTTATGAGGACCAAATGTCTGCCTGAGAAGATGCATAATGAAAGTATCTGCTATCACATTAGTTCTGAAGGTCTAAAATGGACACCTGTATGCGAGCATGCTAAGTCGCTTCAGTCATGTCTGACTCTTTGTGACCCTACAGACTGTAGCCTGCCAGGCTCCTCTGTCCATGGGATTTTGCAGGCAAGGATACTGGAGTGGGTTGGAATTTCCTTCTCCAGGGGACCTTCCTGACCCAGTGATTGAACCCATATCTCTTATGTCTCCTATATAAATTGCCTGAAAACTTTTTCTAATTAACTTATTTCTAACTATCAATGTTTGAATTTCTGTAGACATTTAATTAACCTTCTCCCTAAGGACTATATTTATAATCAAAAAGGAAAACAGAAATCTTTGATGGAAACAATTCACCCCAAGGCTTCATATTATGTTGAATTAAAGTGGCAAGAGTAGACATCCTTGTTTCATTTCTGATCTTAAAGGAAATGCTTTCAGCTTTTCACCATTGTGTATGATGCTGTCTGTATGTTTGCCATATATGGTCTTTATTATGTAGAGGTGTGTTCCCTCTATACCCACTTTGTTGAGAGTTTTTAATCCTAAGTGGATATTGTTTTTCAGTTGCTCAGTTATATCCAACCCGACCTTTTGCAACCCCATGGACTGCAGCCCACCAGGCTTCCTTGTCCATCACCAATTTCCGGAGTTTGCTCAAACTCATGTCTGTTGAGTCAGTGATTCCATCTAACTATCTCATCCTCCAATGCCCCTGTCTCTGGTTGCTCTCAGTCTTTCCCAGCATCAAGGTCTTTTCTAATGAATCAACTCTTTGCATCAGGTCACCAAAGTATTGCAGCTTCAGCTTCAGATAAGTCCTTCCAATGAATATTCAAGGTTGATTTCCTTTAGGATTGACTGCTTGGATCTCCTTGCTGTCCAAGGGACTCTCAAAGAGTCTTCTGCAACACCACAGTTTGAAAGCATCAATTCTTTGGTGCTCAGGCTTCTTTATGGTCCAGGTCTCACATCCATACTTGACTACTGGAAAAACCATAGCTTTGACTAGACAGACCTTTGTCAGCCAAGTGTTGTCCCTGCTTTTTAATATGGTGTCTGGGTTTGTCATAGCTTTTCTTCCAAGGAGCAAGTGTCTTTTAATATCATGGCTGCAGTATGATTCGCAGTGATTTTGGAACCCAAGAAAATAAAGTTTGTTGCTGTTTCCATTTTTCCCCCATCTATTTGCCATTAAGTGATGGGACCAGATGCCATGATCTTAGTTTTTGAATGTTGAGTTTTAAGCCAGCTTTTTTATTCTCCTCTTTCTTCATCAAGAAACTCTAGTTCCTCTTCACTTTCTGCCATAAAGGTGGTGTCATCTGCATATCTGAGGTTATTGATATTTCTCCCGGCAATTTTGATTCTGGTTTTTGCTTCATCCAGCCTGCCATTACTCATGATGTACTCTCCATATAAGTTAAATAAGCAAGGTGACAGTATACGGCCTTGACATACTCCTTTCCCAATTTGGAACCAGTTTATAGTTTCATGTCCGGTTCTGTTGCTTATTGACCTACATACAGGTTTCTCAGGAGGCAGGTAAGGTAGTCTGGTATTCCCATCTCTTTGAGTGGATATTCAATTCAGTTCCATCGCTCAGTCGTGTCTGACTCTGCGACCCCATGAACTGCAGCACGCCAAGCCTCCCTGTCCATCACCAACTCCCAGAGTCCACCCAAACCCATGTCCATCGAGTCGGTGATGCCATCCAACCATCTCATCATCTTTCGTCCCCTTCTCCTCCTGCCCTCAATCTTTCCCAGCATCAGGGTCTTTTCAGATGAGTCAGAGTGGATCTTAAATAATTCCAAAAACTTTTTCCACATCTTTTGAGATGATCACATGATTTTTATTCTTAAATGTGTTAATGTGGTATATTGTGTTGATATCAATAGGTTTGTGGTCAGCATGCAGTTAACTTCTTCTTCTACCTGGTAGGGGTTTTAGTATCTGCAAAACAACACAAGGATTGGCTCAGGATGTTATCTGTAACCCTTGAGGAGAAACTAAAGGTCTTTGACTTTGTTTTATGATGAAACTATTATTATTTTTATTATAATTATTGTATATTATATATTATTATTATTATTATTGTTTTCCTTTGTTTCTGCATTTTTTCAGTTTTCTGATTAAATTTGCTCTTTGAAACCCTGAAAGGCCTAAAAACCTGAAGGTTTTCTACAAACAGGATGCAGGTCACAAGGAGGTGGGTGGTTCCTGCTTGGTTTCTGTAAGATAAAATTTACCATCAGTTCCATATAGGAATACCTGAAAGCTCTTTGCTATATTTTAAGTTTCACCTAGTCTAAAAGCAAGAATTGGAGGATAAGGTAACAAATAATGAGCTCATGTTTCAGATTCTGTTTTTCAGAGAATTTTTTTTTTTCTCTTTCTCAGCCTTTGCACTCGCTGGACGGAATATGTAGTCAGCACATGCAGTTTCTTCTTCAACACCATGACTGACTGCAATTCAGTCTTGCCGCTTGTATAAGTCAGTTAACAAAATGATTGGGGAAGATCATTTTTTCAGCCACATTAAAAAATTACAGAAGTGAATAAGCAGGGGATAAAATACAGTCACTCTGGAAAAGAGTTTGGCCTCTTCTTAGAAGTTAAACATACACTTACCACAAAACTAAGTAATCCCATTCATAGGTATTGCCCAAATAGAATGAAAACTTATGTGCATACAAAAATCTGTAATCAGTGACTAAGCAGATGAATAGATAAACCATGATGCATCCAAATAATAGCATACTATCCAACAATAAAGATGAACAAACAATAAATACACACAACATGGAGAAGTCTCAAATGCAGCTTGCTGAGTAAAAGAACCTAGTCTTAAATAATTATGCTGTTGTCATTGTTGTTCAGTTGCTAAGTCCTGACTGACTCTTTGCAACCCCATGGACTGCAGCATGCCAGGCTACCCTGTCCTTCACTACCTCCTGGAGTTTGCTCAAACTTCTGTCCGTTGAGTCTGTGATGGCATCCAAACATCTCATCCTCTGTGGCCCACTTCTGCTCCTGCCCTCGATCTTTCCCAGCATCAAGGTCTTTTCCAATGATCAGCTCTTCCCATCAGGTATATAAATGGTTATATGCTATATGATTCCACAACATTTTAGAAAAGGCAAAACCATAGGAATAAACAACAGGTCAGTGATTGCAAGGATTAAGGAGGGAAAGACGGTCTGCCTATAAAAGAGCAGCACAGGGGAATTCTTTGGGGATGTTCAAAGTGTTCTATATCTTCTCATGGTTACAGGAATGTATGCACGTGTAAGACTGCATAGATATGTACACCCCAAAAAATGAACTTTATTGTCTGTAAATTTTACTCTACATAAATTTAAGAGTTAAGAAAGTAAATAAGCAGACCCTTTTAATAGGGAGGTGATGAACTACTAAAAGAAAACCCTTCTATTTATTCACATGAATGCTACATAGGAGTTCTTAAAAACAAATGCTAAGAGGGACAGAGCACTTCAGGAAAGCTGCAAGTGGAGATATTGAAGAAAGTAGCATATTAGTTCAAGTCTGAATGGATGTTCTGATGAGGGGGCGGGAAGCAGAGCAGAGGTAACATCTCCCCATTCCAGCAGTGCTAAAGGTGTGAGAGTAAGTACAGAGGGAAGAAGACCCTGGGCACATTCAGCAAACATCATTGGTGGCATTTGCCTGGAGCTTAGAGAGCAGGGTTGACAAGTGCACTGAAATGATAGTGCCTACCTTGCCTGGGAGTGGTGAGGTTTTAATGATATAATGCAAGTACAATGGTATAATATATGTGAAGATTAAGGGGTGTTAAATGTAACATAATGTCTGTATAATGTATGGGTAAGCACTTAGGACTTGGAGTGACTCATAGCACTTACTGAGGTTTCTCTAGACATTAAAGGGAAATGGAAGTTTCTTAGGCTGGGAGCAGCAGGACACAGAATGGGCTATATCTGAGGGAGCTACAGTTGGGGATCCCAATTAAAGGCTTTTGCTCCTGGTTACAGAGAATTCTGAATAGGTCAATGGCAGCAAGAACAAAACAGAATGTAGACTCATGTCTGCAATTCTAGATGTGCAAGGAATGAAACTAAATGAAACTAATTTTTAATCTAATCTTTAAATTGTGGAATGGCATAGAGCTCCAGGGAAAGAAACTGCCCACAGAGTGGTCTTTCCAAAATGGAAACATGATGTCATAGAATAAATGTGTCCTTCCAGAATTCATGTGTTGAAATCCTATCACCACAGTGTGACAGCAGCCTTAGGAGGAGAGGCCTTTGGGAGGTGATTAAGATCTGATGAAATCACAGATATGAAGTCCTCCTGCATGGGATTAATGCCCTTAGGAGAGTCTTAAGACCCTCTGCCTTGTGAGGGTGCAATGAGAAGTTAGCAGTCTGCAATCTGGAAGGGGGTTCTTATCAAAGCCTCGCCACTGTGGCCCCCTAATCTCACGCTTCCAGCCTCCAGAACTGCAAGAGCTATAATAAATTTCTCTTGTTGATAAGCCATCCAGTTTACAGTTTTTGTTGCAGCTTCGACAAACTAAGATATGGTTGAAAGTGAAAGTATTAGTCACTCAGTCATGTCGAACTCTTTGCCACTCCATGAACTGTAGCCCACCAGGCTCCTCTTCCGTGGGATTTTCTAGGCAAAAATGGTGGAGTGGGTTGCCATTTCCTCCTCCAGGGGATCTTCCTGACCCAGGGGCTGAACCTGATTGTCCCGCAGTATAGACAAAGATATAGTTATGTCTCCTCTTATCTGGGAGTCTTTCTTTTTACTGGTTTTCCATTGCATTCAAGATAAAGACAACGTCTTTAAAATTCCCTCCAAATTTCCCATACTCCGAAACCTTATTCCTCTGGCCTCAGAGTGTCCCATTTATGTGCTCACTCCCTACATTCCACCAATCTTCCTTACCACTTCAGAAATGCACTGTGTTTTAAAAACTTGACATATGTTACTTGTCTACTCAGAATCCTCTCCCAGCTTACCGCCTTTCTGCTCATCTTCCATCTATGCCTTGACCTCACCTCTAAGACTTTCAGATCTTCCTTCAAACTTCACCTCCTCGGGATAACTTCCCCTCCCCTCTTTATCTGTTCAGTATCGTCTGGCACACAATCTGTGAAGCCCTGGACTCTTCCTTACAGTTTTTTCATTACACAGTTATTACTTTCATAGAGACTCAAATATTTTCTCCAGGGATGAATGAAATGTCTCGTAAATTTGAACTTCAAATTGTTGTTCAGTCGCTCAGTCATGCCCAATTCTTTTCGACCCCATAAACTGCAGCACACCAGGCTTCCCTGTCCTTCACCATCTCCCGGAACTTGCTCAAACTCATGTCCATCAAGTCAGTGATGCCATGTAACCATCTCATCCTCTGTCGTCCCCTTCTTGTCCTATCTTCAATCTTTCCCAGCATCAGGGTCTTTTCCAATGAGTCACCTGTTCACATCAGGTGGCCAAAGTATTGAAGCTTCAGCCTCGGTCCTTCCAATGAATATTCAGGATTGATTTCCTTTAGGATGGACTGGTTGGATCTCCTTGCAGTCCAAGGGACTCTCAAGAGTCTTCTCCCAACACCACAGCTCAAAAGCATCAATTCCTTGATGCTCAGCCTTCTTTATGGTCCAGCTCTTACATCCATACATGACTACTGGAAAAGCCATGGCTTTGGCTATACAGACCTTTGCTGGCAAAGTAATGCCTGTTTTTTAATATGTTATCTATGTTGGTCATAACTTTTCTTCCATGGAGCAAGCGTCTTTTACTATCATGGCTGCAGTCACCATCTGCAGTGATTTTGGAGCCCAAGAAAATTAAATCTGTCACTGTTTCCATTGTTTCTCTATCTATTTACTGTGAAGTGATGGGACCAGATGCCATGGTCTTCATTTTTTGAATGACGAGTTTTAAACCAGCTTTTTCACTCTCCTCTTTCACCTTCATCAAGAGGTTCTTTAGTTCCTCTTTGTTTTCTGCCATAAGGGTGGTGTCGTCTGCATATCTGAGGTTATTGATATCTCTCGTGGCAATCTTGACTCCAGCTTATGCTTCAAATACACAGATGGAAATGGAAGAACACTGGGCAAGGATACAGTTTGAACGAGACAAGTTTGCTTTGCATTTGAGAATTTTTTGCCTAGTAGCTCAATAAAAATAATGTACATTCAGTGATACATGTCAAGGTATTTTGAGTGAATAATTGGTGTTACATGAATAAAAAGACTTATTTAATATTTATTTCCTATGGCAAGACTTCCAGTATACTTTTCAATAGTATTCTCTTTAAAAATAATCTAGAATGCTTGTGAAGAACATCAGAACATTTTCTACATGTATGGTATATAAGATAATTTTAAAGAAAAAAGTAGAATGTCAAGTCAAGTCAGTTTCTACTTTCAATCATGCCCCGCTTCCTAATCGTACAGTGGCATTTGAGAATGTATGCTTCTGTCAAATGCAGATGTTTCAGGCAACTGCCTTAGTCCACTGGACAAGTCAGACGTGCTTTTGAGCACTGATGTTTTATGATTTATTTCTTAACCATAGGAGCCGTCTAAGCCACTCTCAGGAATACTGCTAGACCAGCCCATCTTAAACTATCCCTGGACTCTCACACATAGAGTCATTCAAAGTAAACGAGGCCCCTGTAGTGCAAGCTGCAGGGAGTATAAAGGTAATTATGCCTCCTTCTACTTCAAAGCTGCCTGACAATTGACTTAAAAGTACACTTGCCAATACTACATAAGCAGGTTTTTATTCACTGTTTACTCCCTGTGCAAATATGATTTCCTGTGGCTCATGCTCATATGTAATAAAGATCAGAGATATTATCTTTTATTTACTTTACTCTCTTCACATTTAAAGGGAAAAATAAACATTTAAAGAACCTCTTAAGTCATAAAGAATAAGAATTGCTATCTCAGTGCTTAGGGAAAACAGGTCCCCCCTAGATTAGGCCAAGATTCACTATAACATAGTTCCCAATCAAGTTGGGCTGGAAGTGATAGTCCAACGAAACATAGATTGGGGCCAAAATGGGCCACTGATATGGCCAGTTCAAGATCCCTGTGTCTTCATCTATGACCTGGTCATTCTTCATTTACTTAGCAGCTGTTGTCTGGACATTTGCTGTGCCATGGACTTGGGGAGATGCACAGTTCACACTGACAAGACAGCGGTTCTACTCTTCATTAGCCTACCTTCTTTGGGAAAAGGGCTTCTGAGGTGGCACCAGTGGTCAAGAACTTGCCTGCCAATACAGGAGACATAAACAAAGCAGGTTTGATCCCTGGGTTGGGAAGATCCCCTGAAGAAACTGGCAACCCACTCCAGTATTCTTGCCTGGAGAATTCCATAGACAGAGGAGCCTGGAGGGGTACAGTCCACGGGGTTGCAAGGAGCTGGACACAACTGAGTGACTAACACACACACACACATTTGGAGGAAAAGACAGGAATAATTTTAAAATGTTTATGCAAATTGTAATGACTGCTGTGAAGGAGAACTGCATGGTGCCATAAGAAAAAAGCAGAATCAGCAGAAAAATTCACTGTGATGAGGTAGTTCTTAAGGAGATCTGAAAGATATGAAGAAATCTGACCCTTATCCCGGTCTTCAAGACTGAATGTGGAGATCAAGTAAATAAAAATAGAAAACTCCATCTGTGAGCAGCATCAGAACTATTTTGTCAAACTCCCATTGGCTGTATCTCATATCTGGGGTCTCTGGAGTGTTGAAGACACTGGCAGCAATGTGCCCCAAGGAACTGGAGTAACGACTTAGGATCCTGGAATCTCTAAGAATTGTACTCAAGTCTTTAAATACTACTGTTGGTGTTTGCAGGAGACCAAGATTTGCCCTAGAGTTTAGCTTGTGACAAGACTTTACCAGGTGGCACTAGTGGTGAAGAACCAGCCTGCCAATTCAGGAGACTTAAGAAAAGTGGGTTCAATCCCTGGGTTGGGAAGATCCCCTAGAGGAGGGTGTAGCAACCCACACCAGTATTCTTGCCTGGAGAATCCCGTGGATAGAGGAGCCTGGCAGGCTACAGTCCATGGGGTTGCAAAGAGTCGGACATAGCTTGCAAGGGAGCTAGAAAACAACAGAGCAGTGTCTTCAAATTTTTGAGTGAAATGATTTTTCAACTTGGAATTTCAAATTTTTATTTATTTACTCCTAGTAAAGTAAAAATGTATTTGACAAGACAGATTTGAAACCCAGGAATGCTTTTTGTGCTCTCTTCTCCTTTCCTTTCAAGTGAGAAAATGTTAGCTGGCAACAGACAAGGCATGATGATGAGGCGTGGACATTACAAAGGAACATAAGTCAGGGCTCCAGCTGTCCTCGCCCAGACAGTACTATCTCCTCGGTTGCACAGAGAAGGGTGTGTTTTTGAATCTTTCCAAAAGCTCAGTTCAGTTCAGTTGCTCAGTTTGTTTGACTCTTTGCAACCTCGTGGACTGCAGCATGCCAGGCTTTCCCGGACATCACCAACTCCTAGAACTTGCTCAAACTCAAGTCCATCAAGTTAGTGATGCCATCCAACCATCTCATCTTCTGTTGTCCCCTTCTCCTTCTGCCTTCAATCTTTCCCAGCATCAGGGTGTTTTCAAATGAGTCAGTTCTTCGCATCAGTTAGCCAAAGTATTGGAGCTTCAGCTTCAGCATCAGTCCTTCCAATAAATGTTCAGGACTGATCCCCTTTAGAATTGACTAGTTTGATCTCCTTGCAGTCCAAGGGACTCTCAAGAATCTTCTCCAACACCACAAAAGTACACAATTCATAGTATCCTTCAATTAAAAGCTGACATTTGGGATCTCAGACAGAAACTATATTTTTTAAAAAATTCTTGATGGATGCTTCAATGATTGAAGTCAGAAACCATGAAATATTAAGCCTAAACACAAAATGAAACAAAACAAAAAACACTTTCCTGCTCTCTTGCTGTCAATGATTTCTGGAGAGATCAGAGAATGTGAAGTGTTTGAAGAGCATCTGAGTCACCTATCTATTTCAAATACTTGATCCTATAATCAAAGTTTAAATTCAGAAGTTTATTGGTCATATCTTGTTAATAGCAAGCCTAAAGTTAACTTGAATTAACACCTTCATTACAAAAGTCATTTTTCCAGAAGTCATTGCCTTAAATGAATAAAGTTCAAGAAAGTAAATTGGAAAATAAGCCAGAATTAGGATATATGTCAGTTTTACCAACAGAGACAAAAATCCAACAAAGGAAAAAAGAACAGCGTTCATCATGCAGAAGGTCTCTTTGAAACATGAATATTTTGATAATTAATCAAAATCATTGTCAAAGGAAACAAATGTGAAAGACTAGTTTTTATCCTCTTCAAAACAATAGATAATCCCCTCTGGTATTTTTTTGTTTCTCTCTAATTGCTTTATCTATCTATCTGATTACTTATTCATTGTGTGAAGACGACAGACTTCAGAATTCTAATTTTCAAAGACTTGACTTTAATGGCCATTTATTTGAAAAGCAAGTTACATCTAAGCACTTGCCAGTCTGTTAGAACATTTTACCTTAATGAGTCTCTGAAGAGCTCTAGGAATCCAAGTTATAGGGAGCAGTAATTCAGATACTTGGTTGGAGCTAATGACTTAATGCGTAGAGCAGGCCAAATAAAGTGGCTCTTACAAACCCAGTGAAACAGAATTGAGAACAACTTTCAGTGTAGATAGTGAATCTGAACAGTTCTTTTCAAAAGAAGGAAAAGTACATCTGCACCGTTAGCAGCTTGATTTGAGGACTAAATTATCTAAATAATCAATTCACTTTTCTGTGCGGCATCAACCAGGATGTACATTCAGCAGTTGCTGTTGCATTTTTGTTTTTTATGCTTTTTGTTTTCTTACATATACGAATGGAATGACAGCCTCCCCTAATTACTGACAGGCACACGGTGTTGGCTGAAGTATACCTAAGGCATCCGGGAGAGGTGAAGCTTGGAGTTCTGTGTTAGTCTGGCTGTCACATAATGCGAGAGATGCTAGTGAGAGGTCTAGTTTAGATTAATTACTTGTATTTTAAAATTAGGTTCACTATCATTTATTACCAGTGATTGTAAGTATTTAAATGGCCTTTCATCTACTGTAAAATAATTGAGCTGTTAAGGCTACAAACCTCCCTTTCTACACTTTTTATATTTTTTTGTGCAAATATGTATGACTTTGAGAAGAGGAAAAGGTAACTTTATCACTTTACAGGTGAAAATTAGAAATAACTTTAATAGAAGTTTAAAGAGTTAAAACATAAAATTCTACAAAATTTAAAGCCATGCAGTATTTTTGTTCAGTTTATGCTCAGTTTATCTACTGCATTTTGTTCTAACACACATCATCTAATGCATTTCTGTTGCATTCATTTCATGCCATAGTCAAAGCTGAATATTCTTATCATGCCTGAAGGAAAATTTTTGTCAATTAACTGATCAGCTTTTCAACATTGATGAAAAGTGCATTCTCAGCTGTTTTTTTTTAATGTTTTAAAATAAAGCTACTCTGTATGCTTTCATATGCTGTATTGAGAAATTGAAATCCTGCATTGGATTCAATGGAGTGATATGTATGTATAACAGTTTATGTTTTCTCATTCTCATCAAAGATATTTATTTCTAAGAATAGAGTCTATTTTGCCTGCAGATCTATATAAGTTCCCTCAAACAGCACTATTCATGTTGAGGAACTTAGTAAGTGATGCTGGTTAAACAGTGGTTGATGTTTTTAACATGTCTACATTTCTGCTGCAACGTATAATTTTTTTACTCTCCCTACACGTAATTGGTTCCCAATTTCATGTCTGTTGCAATCACCCACTGGTTTTATGGCATGTGATAACAATATCACCCATAGCACTTGCAGGTATTTAGATAAATAAGTCATAAACACCCCTGAGAACGAGAATGAAGGCATTTCTTAATAAAATGTTTTATAGCTTGAAAAATACGGTAACACACAGTTCTTGTATATATTAGATTCCAAACACGAGAAGCGAAAGTTTATAAAAAAAAAAAATTTAATGTTCTTCTTTCTTTAATCACAAGTATTTATTCTGCTTTATCAAAACTCCAGAGAAGAAAGTTCTTTAGGCAAAATTTCTGGGACTCTAAGAATGACTTTTTTTTATTAATAATATGATTTTTTTTAATCTCATGCATTTTCTTTAGCTATTTAAAAAAAATATTGCCTTATAGTTGCTTTAGAATGTTGTGTTAGTTTCTACTTTAGAGCAGAGTGGATCAGCTGTATGCATAAGTACATCCCCTCTGTTTTGGAATTCTTTCCTGTTTAGGTCACCACGGGGCATTGAGTAGAGTTCCCTGTGCTTTGCAGTAGGTTCCTACTAGCAATCTACTTATACATAGTATCAATAGTCTATATGTCAATCCCAGTCTCTGGATTCATCCCACCCCAACCCCCTTGGTGTTCATACGTTTATTCTCTACTTCCGTGTCTCTATCTCTGCTTTGTAAATGAGATTGTCCATACCAGTTTTTTTTTTTCAGATTTCACATAAATGTGTTAATATATTTGTTTTTCTCTTTCTAACTTCACTCTGTATGACTGCCTCTATACAAGAAGCCAAAATGTAATTGCTTTACACTCAGAAGTAGCTGTTCTTTATAAAATTCTATTTCCCGTTATTTAGGTTATTTAGATTAAACCTTATAAAATGTTTTGTGTGAAAAAAGTTAAGGAGCAGCAGTTTAAGATAGTTCACCTTTACAGATTATAATCCAGAAAGCAATACAGTGTCATCTGGTGTACTCCAGTGTTCTTTATTTTGTATTTCATCTAATCTTCACAGGAATTCTGCAAATTATTATTATGAATGTATGACTCCCATTTTTCCCATGGTTTATTAAGACTACCAACTATTAAGAAGTGAAATCAGGATATGAAGCTAAGCTTGTCTGAAAGCAAAGCCCTTCTGTTTCTTCTGTACTCTGTGCCTCATAGATGAAAGAATGGTCCAGCCATATATGGGGATCATATTGTCCCATTTACTGTTTCTGGAATTTCCTCCTTTGGTTTTTGGTGAAACCTCTAAAATTTTAATATTCTGAACAATGACTTTGTCCTCTACATGGAAAACATTATTTTGAAAGCTTTGAAATTTTAGGTGGCTTTCTGCTACATAGCTTACTTATTTCTTCAGTTCTTTGTTGTTAGTTCCTTTATTATGGCTGTTCGTAGACTTTAAGGATCTGGGTTATTTCTGGCTTTCATAACCTAGGGACAGTCCTGTTCTTTCAGTCTTTCTTTTTTAGAGTATGTTTATCCAGATTAAGTAGAGTTAACCCTTTGAACTGAGGGCATCCAAGAGAATGCAAGAACTTACAAGGAAAACAGCAGTTTGAGCACAATGAATTTTGAAGAGTGAAATGTGTAGAGCCGTCATATTGAACTTGATAACAAGTAAGAATTTCATGCTCAAGTCATGTTTCAGAATCAGCAAACAGATCTCATCTACCATCTCCTGAGGTGTTGTTCACCTGTCAAAAGATGTGAAGCCTCTGACTACTCCCCCTACCTGACACATGCTCTATTTTTCCAAGGGGAAAAAAAAAAAAAAGATTTTCCCTATTAAACATGCTAGTGATTGTTATGTGACTCTCTGAAACTTGGTTTAATTACAGTAGGCAAAATGGGGACTTGAGAAATCATCTTGATCAAAAAGAAAACAGAAGTTTGCTGTCAAGTAGAAGGTCCCCCACCGCCATTGAGGATGTCTATAGCAAGTCATCTACTCAGTTGATGAGCATCTGAGTTTTCTTTGCCTGCATTACCCCTGGACATGACTCCTGAGAGTTTAGGAATGTATCTCAGCTCTTTGTGTTAGTAATCTAAATAACCTCTGTGAGAGAAGAAATAAACAAGGTGGAGGCGAGTCTGATATATTCTTTTTCCTTTCAATTTAACATGCAAAAAAGGTAAAACTTCCAGATAAACTCTGTTCTAAGGGAAATTTGACTCATCCCTGCCCCTCCATCCTTGGGCATCACTTTTGTTTTAGAATCATCCCCTATTATTAAGAAGAGATAACAGGAGAAACTCTTATAGCCAAGATGATAGATGACAAAATTACAGTCAGAAATTATTATATCCTAAGAGTCCCAAATCCTTTTACCAGGGGAGATTTTGAAAAAATAAATATCTTCTTGGAACAACCCAAATATCCATAAAGGAACAAATAAAATGCAGTATATTGTGGTGCTGGAGAAGACCCTCTAGAATCCCTTGGACTGCAAGGAGATCAAACTAGTCAATCCTAAAGGACATCAACCCCAAATATTCATTGGAAGGACTGATGGTGAAGGTGAAACTCCAAAACTTTGGCCAGCTAATGGGAAGAGCTGACTCATCGGAAAAGACCCTGATGCTAGGAAAGAGTGAGAGCAGGAGGAGAAGGGGGCGGCAGAGAATGAGGTGGTTGGGTGGCATCATCTACTCAGTGGACCTGAGTTTGAGCAAACTCAGGGAGATAGTGAAGAACAGGGAAGCCTGGCATGCTGCAGTCCATGGGGTTGCAAAGAGTCAGACACAACTGAGCGACTGTGAACAATAAATTTTAATCACACACACAAAAAAGCACCTTATGTTTTGTTTCTAAAACACATGATTTGCCAAAACAGGCAAATATGTAGAGATATAAAGTGGATAAGTGATTGTCTAGGGCTAGAGGGAGGGTACCTGGGGAGAAATAAAGATTGACTGCTAATAGCACATTTCCTTTCATGGATGGTAAAAATATTCTAAAATTTACTGTGGTGATGATTGCTTAACTATGTGAATATGTGAGAAACCATAGAAGCATGCATTCTACATGGATAAGTCATATGGTATATTAATTATATCTCAATAAAACATATATTTTAAATGGAAATCTAAAACAAATATCATGTGTTCTTTATCTGGTAAATGTATATCAGACATTATATTTAAATTTATCCTCATACTCCAAAAGAGTTGTCTTAAAGACAACTTAAAAACAACAAAAATTTGGGGAAAATGAATAATTACTCTAGAGTAGAATCCTTATTTTTCATTTATTTTTTAGGTTAGCAATAAAATTGGCCTGATGTATGGCTAGTTAAAATGCCTGTCATTGCTTGGAAGTCTATGCCTTTTACTTGAATAGCTACCCCCCAATAGCATTTCAAAGTTATTTTAAAAAAACATTGGCAATGAAAACAGAGGAAAATTTGACAGTCTCAAGTGTAAATAAAACTTCGTATTTTATTTTGCATGACTGCTGCAATCATTTCAAAGCAATAACTGGATACACATGCAGTATCATTCCAAACAGTCAAGTATGTTCTAGAATGTCTGACAGCTCTGTGGCTTGACAACGTTGATATATAAATTGCTATTTTAGTTATCATCAACCTAAAGGACTAATCAGGGGAAAAGGCACATTCTTTAAAAGGTAACTGTGGTCCTGGATCCTGAATCTAGCAGAAGTCTCTTGGTTGGGGAAGAAAGGAGGCAATTTTTATTTTGAAAGATTTGTTGATCAGCGTTTCAAACCACCAAATTAAGAGATCCTCTCATCATCACATGGCCAGATGGCTGCATTGTTAGAAGCTGCAGAAAAAAGGAATTGGGTTTCTTCTAAGATAAAGCCTAAGTATATATTTGGTCAGAGTAAACATTCAAATGCGTAGATTTCAAAAGCAATTTGACATCATGCTCTTTGTTAACATTTTCTAAGCAGGATCTCCATAAGAATCATTTCTTAAATAGATTTTAGCTGACTTCAGGAGAGATGAAAACATACCCAGGAAAGAAAAGCAAAGGTCCCACATTCTGGGCTAAAACCCACTTGTCATATATCCTTTTGCACAGCGATTTGCGTTTAGTGGGTGCATTATGTAATGGCATTTCTCAACTGTTGCATTTGACTATCTGAACAATCCAAAATGTTGACTAAAATGGATACATGAAAAAATAAAACTGTCCACATACAGTGGATCAGTTCAAAGGCTCAAATCTGAATTTTTTACTTGACATATTAGTATTGTTTTTTTCTGACTTAATTTGCATTGAAATAAAACTATTTATTAAATATAGCTAACTTAGAAAAGTTGTTATGAATTGTTTCTTTATAGTTGTTTTGTGTCTGACTCTTTACAACCCCATGGACTGCAGCACACCAGGCTTCCATCTCCCTCACCATCTCCCAAAGTTTGCCCAAGTTCATGTTCATTGCATCCGTGATGCCGTCCAGCCATCTCATCTTCTGACACCCTCTTCTCCTTCTGCGCTCAAACTTTACCAGCATCAGGGACTTTTTCAGTGAGTTGTCTGTTAACATCAGGTGACCAAAATACTGGAGCTTAGGCTTCAGCATCAGTCCTTCCAGTGAATATTCAGGGTTGATTTCCCATAAGATTAACTGGTTTGATCTCCTTGCTGTCCAAAGGACTTTCAGGAGTCTTATCCAGCACCACATTTCAAAGGCATAGATTCTTTGGCCTTCTGCCTTCTTTACAGTCCAGGTCTCACAGCCGTACATGATCACTGGGAAGACCATAGCCTTGACTATAGGGACCTTTGTTGGCAGAGGCACGTCTTTGCTTTTCAACACGCTGCCTAGGTTTGTCATTGCTTTCCTGCCAAGAAGCAATCGTCTTCTGATTTCATGGCTGCAGTCGCCATCCTCAGTGATTTTGGAGCCCAAGAAGAGGAAATCTGTCACTACTTCCACCTTTTCTCCTTCTATTTGCCATGCAGTAATGGGGCCAGATGCTATGATCTTAGTATTTTTTTTTCTTAGTATTTTTTAATATTTAGTCTTAAGCTGGCTCATTCACTCTTCTCTTTCACCCTCATTAAGAGGCTCTTTAGTTCCTCTTTGCATTCTGCCATAAGAGTGGTATCATTTGCCCACTTGACTTCACATGTTATAAATTACAATCTACTTAAAATTATTTATATTTTCTTATTTTAATATAGTTTAAGGTTAATTTTTTCTCATAGTAACTTTCACCAAAACATCTTATATCACTATCTAATAAAATATTATAGTAAAATTTTATTTTTACAAGCCTGCTGCTGCTGCTAAGTCACTTCAGTCATGTCTGACTCTGTGCGACCCCATAGATGGCAGCCACCAGGCTCCCCTGTCCCTGGGATTCTCCAGGCAAGAACACTGGAGTGGGTTGCCGTTTCCTTCTCCAATGGATGAAAGTGAAAAGTGAAAGTGAAGTCGCTCAGTCGTGTCTGACTCTTAGCAACCCCGTGGACTGCAGCCTACCAGGCTTCTCCATCCATGGGATTTTCCAGGCAAGAGTACTGGAGTGGTGTGCCATTGCCTTCTCCGTTTACATGCCTACATCCTCCATTTATGAAAGTAGACTTATAGGTAAAGTGCTTGATTTAATAATCCATAAAAGCTAAGCAGAGAAAACAGTATATTGCCTACAAACATTAAAATGTTTATTATGTGTGAGTACCTTTGAAGAATATTTTATTAGATTATTTAAAAGTCAAAGTCATAAAGTGACATAATTTTCTCAGTGATACTTACTCCTACAATATTTCACTTTAAAACCATAATAATGAGAGAAGAGAGGCTTTGAATTTAAAAGTTATGTACAACCATAAAATTAGCAAGAAAAGTTATGTTTGTGTTCTCTTGATGATGATACTGTGTTTCCATCTGCTTTAACTGAATGTATCTGCAGATGCTCTAAACAAGGACAAATGCAGACACAATGTGGAATGCATTTTATGTGAAGAACAAGGAGCCTTGAGTCCAAAAAAAAGCTAGTACCTTTTATGGGTATTTATTGCCAGTTATGGTTCTCAAGTTTTTGCCTGTTTCTATTTTTTAGCAAATCCGTATTAGGGGATAAAGAAGCCAATTTTTAAGCACTTTAAGCAATATCAACAGCCTGATTTATATTAAGACTCTTGAGAGTCCCTTGAACTGCAAGGAGATCCAACCAGTCTCCTAAAAGAGATCAGTCCTGGGTGTTCATTGGAAGGACTGATCCTGAAGCTGAAGCTCCAGTACTTTGGCCACCTGATGTGAAGAACTGACTCATTGGAAAAGACCCTGATGCTGGGAAAGATTGAGAAGGGGACGACAGAGGATGAGATGGCTGGATGGCATCACCGACTCGATGGACATGAGTTTGAGTGAACTCTGAGAGTTGGTGATGGACAGAGAGGCCTGGCATGCTGCGATTCATGGGGTTGCAAAGAGTCAGGCACGACTGAGCAACTGAACTGAACTGAACTGATTCATATTAACCCAGTTAATCCTCCTATAACTTCTGTATTTAATCCCTTACATCTTTGTTAGAAGAAAACTATGCAATAAATAAGGAAAATATTTAGTTAAATTGATGATTATTGCACCTATCACCTGTGACACTACTTTCACTTCACACATATACATTTATCAACAAGGATTCATTGAGCACCTGTGAAATGCCAGGCTATGCTAAGCACTAAGAATACAGTGATGACTAGAATCTGACCTCATGAACAAATAATCTAGTCCAGGCTGAAGGAAATAAACTGTGTTAAAGAACAAAGGTAATTAAGTAAACACCCATACTTTAATTCATGTCAATGTATGGCAAAAACCACTACAATATTGTAAAATAATTAGCCTCCAATTAAAATAAATAAATTAATCTAAAAAAATCTTTCCCTGTATCATTTGACATACAGTAAGTCTCCTGCATAGAAACAAGTTCCATTCCAAGAGCACATTTCTAAGTCCAGTTTGTTCGTAAGTCCGATAAAGTTGGCCTAGATACCCAGCTAACACAGTTGGCTATATAGTACTGTATGGTAGTAGGTTTATAATACTTTTCACACAAATAATACATAAAAATGAAATACAGAAAAATAAAGTATTTTTAATCTTTATTAAAGATTAAAAGTACCTTGAAAGGCACAGTAGTACAGTACAACAGCTGGTAAGCAAGGGCTGGCATTGAGTGAACAGGCAGGAGGAGTTACTGACTGGAGCGGGGAGAAAAGGTAGAGAGAAGGTAGACATGAGGGATGGTCAGCAATAGCAGATGGAGGGCAAGCTGCAATTTCGTTCACCTCTGACATTAATGACACAGGTTCTGATTCCTTGCTGGATTCAAATCTATCTACCTTTTGGAAAAAATGATCCAGTGATGTCTGGGTAGTAGCTCTCATTTTCTCATCATGGATGGCGTGTTCACTTCTTTGAATGTTTGCAAATTAAAGTTTGTATTTCGGGGACTTACTGTATTTGGATTTGCACATACAGGCATTTGACAGATAACTCAGTGACATTGAGAGTCCCTTGGACTGCGAGGAGATCCATCCAGTCAATCCTAAAGGAAATCAGTTTTGAATATTCATTGGAAGGACTGATACTGAAGCTGAAGCTCCAGTATTTTGGCCACTTGATGTGAAGAACTGACTCATTGGAAAAGACCCTGATGCTGGGAAAGATTGAGAAAGGGGTGACAGAGATGAGATGAGTGGATGGCATCACCTACTCAATGGACATGAATTTGAGCAAGCTCCAGGAGTTGGTGATGGACAGGAAAGCCTGGCGTGCTGCAGCCCATAGGGTCACAAAGAGTCAGATATGACTGAGTGATTGAACTCAACAGTAACATCATTCCTGATTGAGATAAAGTGTCAACACAGAGCAGTTACACTTATTCCTAATTGGATGATGTCTCGGACATACAGACTCAGCCTCCGTGCAGCCCATTAAACCATAATGAATAATCTCCCAGGCTTTAATGTTGGTCATAGATAACACTCACCCTAAGCTTCTAGAAACTTTAACTTCCTGTTACCAAGTTTCCTTATATAATCTCCTCCTGTTTAAGTTTCCTCCTGTAATAACATGGGAGCAGCCTCACTTGCTGGAATGGAAATACCTAATTCTAACCCATAGGTCTCCTTCAATTTTTATTGCACAGGAAGTGTATCACAGTTATGAGTTCCCCTTTCATTCATCTTTTAAAAGTCTGCTGAATTATTCCCAGAGTCTTTTATTATTCAGAAAGAAGGACATATTGTACACCCACTTTGCTCTCACTCTGGAGTTCCTCTAGAAAGTTTTCCTTGCCTTGGATTTCACAGCCTCTGTCTTCTCCTTCTCCTCAGCCTGTGCTTAATACAGAGATTCTTAACATTTATTACTCAACAGCTGCTGGTCAGGAGAAAATCGTCCATTCGTTGTTTTGTGCCATTTTCCCTCTTCTGCTTATTAATTGTGTCCTGCCTGCCAGCGTCACCTCAAATCTATCTTCTCAGAGATGCTATTTGTGATGAATCCCTTTTCCCAGCTTCATCCACCAGCACGCATGCCTGTTACTTCACTTCACTTCATGGCCATCCTTTTATGGATGCATTCAGCCTTCAGCAGACCAAAACTTTCTGAGAGCGAGAGAAATACCATTTGTCTTCTCAGCACCCAGCACCAAGCCATAAACCTCGGAGGTGTAGGGCCCTTAGTCCTCTCATCAACCTATACAATCTCCACTCCACAGCGACCATTCCCCAGTCCTACTGGACAGAGGCTTGTTTTAACACTTTCCACTCAGAGTTCAGCATCAGAAGATGGCTAAATCTCAAGTAAACAGTCCACAGTCATAGAGAGTGAGCGTATGCTAAGAGCATTTCCATCACAGAGACCATTTCGCTGTGAAGTGCACTTAAAGTAAAACTATCAAAGCTTCAAACTCAGGGCTCCTCGGGTGCATAGGATCCCCTCGTAGGTATTCACAAAGGTATTTGTTTGTGTGATTTACAAATTGAAGATATTTAAACTGCAGTTGTCTCTTTCCATTCAGACTCCCTGCATCTTCCCTCTTCTCATGTGGAAGGTCATCAGAGTGTTCCCAGACATGTGTGGGTCTGGCTCAAGAGAAAATGAATAGGTTTGTATTTCCTTGAGATGTGTTTATGTAGTTTGAGATCACGTCCATGGAGGAATGGAGGAATGTCTTCCTGAATGCTCCCATCATGGACAGAAGGTAACCCAGTCAGGCATTGCACCAAGAAGATTTCAGATGAGAGAGTTTTCCAACTGAATGTGTCCTACCACCCCCAATACCAGAAATATAAAATAGTAAACAAGGTTTATGTACCGGGAGCTAGTCTGTGAAGAATTCTTCTAGTCACCAAACATGTAAAATTACAAATGCAAGATTGGGTTCTCATTGGTGTCTAAACAACACAGAAGTTCTCCCCAGTGGAAAATTCAGTAACATAGCATTGAAAATTATAAATGAACTATGTCCTTGTCTTTGTTTTTCAGTATGAATCAAAAGAGAATTTATCCAAATGTTAGTTTGTAGAGCACAAACTTTAATAGTATTAAAATGAATGAATATACCTATAACCACTCATATATGAAAGAAATTATTTCGTGATTTCTCACTGGATTTGACAACAACCTCGAAAATGTGCAAGATGTTGTAAGTTTGTGAAGCTGCAAAAATTAAATCAACAGTATTGGGGCTGAATTATCTTTCTATTCTTGCTAGAGAAAATGATATTATAAAACTGCTTTTATATAAAGAGATAATCAGAGTATTGAGCCAGCACTGTAGGGGGAAATATTATGTAGGTGTACCGGGCTGTTTATTAATAGAAATATCATTTTTCAGAAAGTTCTTGTGTTTATGGTATATGTCAATCATTTTAAATTTGAGATTTGTTGTGATTTCCTTTCTCTTTCTAAATAGTCACATCTAATTTAAACTTTTTGATTTCATCATTCTTTTTCTAAAGGAACGTCTTCCAAAATTGTAAGTTTATCAGGCCCTAAAAACTTCCCCTACCACCAACATCCAGAAAGATGTATGAGCTCAGTACAATATAAGCAAGTGACTGGTTTATGTCTTGCTTCGTTCCAGTCTTGGTCCAGCCAGCAGATATGGAGAGTTTCCTCCTCCAAACATAGGCAGAGTTTCACATTGTAACACAAAATTAATTTTAAAAAATGTTCATCTTCAGAGTAGTCTCTGATACCATATCAGAGGACAGAGAAATGGTTATTATAGATGCTTTCCTTGGGTTTCTCTGCTTTGCCCTCTCCCACTGTGAAATAGGATAGTAGAGCTTTGTGATGCCCAGGGGCCAGGTAATGCACCTTTCTTTAAGGTGAATGGAAAATTGTCTAATCAATTCAATAACTGCCATCCCAGCTGCCTGTAATGAAAAGTCCCTGAATACTAATGGATTCTGAACCAGCTTTCCAAGGGCAAAGTTACTATTATTATATGAATATTCTCAAACTGCTCCAGATTGTAAACCAGGAAGCACCTACTCCTTATGCTTCCATTTGCTCTGTCTGCAAAAGGTCTCATGCCCGAATCCACCCTATTAACCAAAAGATTGAGAGTGTGGGTGGCATTTCACACCCTTCCTTATTCCAGATGTCCATCAAGTTATTCTTAACAAGCAAATACTGTATCCAAGAAATGTACTACAACGATACTGTGAGCCCAGGAATTAGGATTAAAACAATAGTGAGCTTTACACTTCATCAATGTAGAACTATTTTAATTTTTAAGGCCTTTCCCAAAATCTTTCCCTTATGGTTCTTTTCCAATCCTAAAAAGAGAAACAATGGACTCTCAGAAAGCATGACTCCAAACAACTTAACTGAAATCAGAAACCCCTGTATGCTTTCAGATACCTACTTAAGTCCAAATATTTGACTAACTATTCAGGAAATTAATATTCTCATCCAGTTTTTTATGGTCCTACTGTTTTTCTTCCTTTATTTTTTCTAAATTGGAGTATAGTTGCTTTACCACACCACCATTTGTGTGAATTTCTTGCAGTATAGCAAGGTGAATCCGCCACTCACATACATATGGCCCCTCTTTCTTGGATTTCCTTCCCCTTTAGGTCTCCACAAATCACCAAGTAGGGTTCCCTGTGCTATTCAGTAGGTCCTTATTAGTTATCTGTTTCATATATAGTAGTACCCATGGTAGTTTATTTTAATTAATGTGATGTGATTGTGGTTGGTGTTCAGTTGCTAAGTCAGGTCCAACTCTTTGTGAACTCATGAACTGCAGTACGCCAGGCTTCTCTATCTTTCACTGTCTCCTGGAGTTTGTTCAGACTCACTTCTATTGAGTTGGTGATGCCACCCAACCATCTCATCCTCTGTAGTCCCCTTCTCCTCTTTCCTTCAATCTTTCCCAGCATCAGGATCTTTTTCAAAGAGTTGGCTTTTCACATCAGGTGGACAAAGTATTGAAGCTTCAGCTTCAGCATCAGTCCTTCCAATGAATATTCAGGTTGATTACCTTTAGGATTGACAGCTTTGATCTCCTTACAGTCCAAGGGAGTCTCAAGAGTCTCCTCCAACACCACAGTTCAAAAGCATCAATTCTTCAGTGCTCAGCCTTCTTTATGGTCCAGCTTTCACTTCCATACATGACCACTGTAAATACCATAGCTTTGACTATACAGATCTTTGCCAGCAAAGTGATGTGTCTGCTTTTTCAATACACTGTCCAGGTAGTTTTTCTTCCAAGGAGCAAGTGTCTTTTAATTTCATGGCTGCAGTCACCGTCCACAGTGATTTTAAAGCCCAAGAAAATGAAATCTGTCACTGTTTCCACTTTCTCCCCATCTATTTGCCATGAAGTGATGGGACCAGATGCCATGATCTTAGTTTTTGAATGCTGACTTTTAAGCCAGCTTTTTCACTTTACTCTTTCACCTTCATTAAGATGCTCTTTATTTGCTCTTCACTATCTGCCATTAGAATGATATCATCTACAAATCTGAGGTTGTTGATATTTCTTCCTGCAGTCTTGATTCCAGCTTGTGCTACATCCAGCCCTGCATTTCGTATGATGTACTCTTTCTAGAAGTTAAATAAGCAGGGTGGAAATATACAGGTTTGACATACTCCTTTCCTAGTTTGGAACCAGTCTGTTGTTCCAAGTCCGCTTGTGATGGTTTTAAATTATAACAGTTCTTTGACTGTTGCTCTGAATTACTATTTAATCTTATAGCTATTGTTTTTACACTCTTATTTATCCTGACACTTATTTAAGATAGCTAGAAAAGTGTCAGACTTTACAACAAGATTAAATACATTAAAAATTAACTAAAATAATGAGACACAGAACTCCATTGATAGTACATGATATGAAAAGTGGGTGGAGAAAGGGAGCAGGAAATAAGAGAAAAGAGAGAACCAGCAAGAAATATTTGCTGCGATTATAAAGAGTTGGCAAGTATTGCAAGCTTTTTTTCTATTTCATGAGATTTAACAACGCTCTAAAAACCTGAAGATTTTGTTGAGACTGTGACACTGGTTCTGTACAAAGGGATTTTGTTTTGTTTGCTGGGCCATGAAAGGCAGAGGGCATTGGGTGGAATCAGTGGGAATCATGATATTAGAGACCCACGGGATATTAGAGACCCATGCAGAAGCTCAAAGGTAAGATGGCTGTTTCTATGCCAGATCAACTATACGAAAATATTTGGCTCTTGAAATCATTTGTGCCCAACTAATTCCTGCTTTCTTCACGAAGGACTGTCAGCTTTTTCACTTACTTGACAGTGTTTGGCCTTTCCCAGGTCTGCTTTGTGAACCTGGATGTGAACAAGGATGCATACAGCACGGAGCAGCTGCAGCAGGTAACTCGGGGGACTGAACTCTCGGGGAGCTCCCTTCCAGGGCTGGCTGTACTGACAAGAGACCTAGCGTGACTCTGCCTCAGTGATGCTCGCTGTGTAGGAGACTCATTAATTAGATGATTCCATCACAGCCCATCTCCCTGACCTCTTCCTGACATTTTTCTACACAGTTTGCTCTCCTAACATTTGAGAATTGCTTTCCCAAGTAGACTAGGCTGTTTTCTAAGCAGTCTCTTTCTCCTGCACCCCTGGTGCCTAGGAGTGACTTTTCTACTGCCCCCCTCTACGCACTCAAGCACTCTTCCTGTGATGACTTTTCCAAAGTTTTTCCAAAACCTGCTTGGTACCAGCTAGCCCTTCCCTCTGGTTTGCTCCTTCTTGCTGCTCTCATCAAATGTTTTATATCTAACCTCAGTTTCTCGGCCCCACACTCATCTGGGACTCACATTTTTTGCATTCTGTGGGAGCTAAATATTCCAAACTTATCCAAGGTTGTGATATTTCTGATGTAAAAATCCTTGACAACATGCAAAAACTTGAAGACTCACTCAATCCTTTGGGACCAGAGACTGTAGGTAAAATGGGAAGGGTTTGTTAGTGTGATGTGATTTATCATTTCATGCCCAAAGCTGAAGATGGTTTGATTTTACTGTTTGGTACAACACTCTTTAATGTACAATAGTACACCATTTGCATCTTGATTGCCATAGGACAGTGGATCTGAAATTACTCAGTTACTCCTGTAACTTTTTTTTCTTGACAGTGCTGCACCTGAAGATTCTCAAATTTAATTGTCCATACAGATTATTTATTACAAATTTCCACTGAGCCCTAAATATCCCTCATCTGTGTAGTACTATAGAGATCTTCAAAAGAAATTATACAAATAATTTCATTTCATGGAATTGTGGTGCTAAGTCTATTAGAGAGAGCAGGAAGGAACAAAGCAAGCTGTCACCTTAAGAACTGTGTATTTCCATCAAACTTTATGATACAGAAAATATGCATTATAACTTAACAGCATTTTTCCCACTTTTATTGCTCCAATTAATGTGATCTTCATGGAAACAAAAATGTTTCAGCAGTGATCTTTGGGACAGCTATTGCCATATTTAAATATGCAAATAGATGACAGATATTAATTTTTAAATATGTGTGAAATGAAAATTTGGTAATATTATGAAAATCACATTTTCAGAGTGTATAAAATAAATATGTAGATGTGCATTTCTAATTAATCTGTTGTAAATGAATCTCTTAGTATTCTCTGTGTTCTCAGGTTTTGGTTGTTTTTTGGATCAAAGAAATGTTCTTTTGTTTTATATGAAAAAAAAAGTGTATATGTCTAGCACAATAAAAGACTAAAGCAAAAAAAAGAAGACTGTATTTAACAAGTTTATGACTGATTCGAGACAGTCTTTGGCTATGCCTAAGGGAATACATAAGCTGATTTAGCTACATAAAGTTGTTCATCTCATCTTTCTGGATTTCAGCATATTTATGTGTGAAAATAAAGTGCTACCTAATCCATTTAGGGGTATTGCAGTGATTGAATGCAATCAATTAAGGACATGCAGTCCTTCATATGGTGCCTCATATATACAAGAAAATCAATGCCAGTAATTATTTTATTATTAATATTATCACTGGGGGCTTCCCAGGTGGCACTAGTGGCAAAGAACCTGCTTGCCAATGCAGGAGACATAGGAGACTCAGGTTTGATCTCTGAGTTGGGAAGATTCCCCTGGAGGACGGCATGAGAACCTACTCCAGTATTCTTGCCTGGAGAATCCCGTGGACAGAAGAGCCTGGCAGACTACAGTCCACAGGGTTGCACAGAGTCAGACATGACTGAAGCGGCTTACCATGCAATTTTATTATTATTTTATTTTATTATTATTATGCAAATTTATTATTACTATTAGCTTCATTAGAACACATGATTATTAGTCAACGAGTCTCTTATTCAAGGACTTAAAAGGGAGGAAGATTCCCAAACTACCATGGATGCCTGTGGTGTCACAATAAAATCATTAAGTGTTTACTTTGGGAAACTTCAAACTAAAAATTGTTAAATCTTTATGTTTAGGAAATTTTCTATTCCAATCTAAACCTTTATGCTTCACTTTTGTACAATCTCTTCTTATAATAATCTTAGTAGATTCAGTCATCTATATTATGAATAGTTATATGAGTATATTAGTTTTGCAAGTAAAATAATTTTGAGGTAGTATTTTGGAAGTGAAAATAAATTATCTCAACTAATAAAGATTCTTGTCCTACAGAAGTTGGTCAGTGTTTCACCAGATCTTCCAAAACTTATAAGCTCCATGAATGTCCAACAGCCAAAAGAAAATGAAATTGTCCTCCTAAGTGGGTTAACATCTGGAAACCTACAGGCAGATTTTGAAGTTTCACAGGTAAGAAATATTAGCTCTTGATAAACAATTCACTAGTAAGTTATCTGTGGTCAGCTCTTGGCACAAATCAGTATGAGGCCCAAATGAATGCAATATGTAGACTCCCATAGCATATGCATTTAAACATCTTTGTATCCTATAATAGACTTTACTTGTACTTCTTTTAAATATCACCCCTTAAAGTTTGACAGTTTCCCTTACATTGATTTCTAACATATATTATGTTCTCAAGTTTATGGTACTAAGTTGCACTTAAACTAGAGCAGACACACCAGGCATTGGTTGGTTAGCTTGGTTTTCTACTAATCTACTGAGTAATCAAAACCAGCATTGTCTTCTGTTTCAGGAAAAATAGCAAAATTCTAATTCATACCATGTGATGCCAGAATGGCATAATTTCTTCTTTCTGGATGCTATTTATTTTTTAGGTGATATCAAACCAGCCAAGCTAATGAATACAGGATGGCAGTCCCAAAGATGAAAATGGAGTTTCCTAGACCCAAAATGAAGTTCCCAGAAGAAAAGAATGTTACTTAAAATAGAGTTTAAAATACTGTTATCATTCAATCTATTAAACTAATGTTCATTATTATTAAATAAATAATTATAATGCTGAAGAAAACTTTAACATTTTAAATTGTTTAATTGATTTACATAAAATTTCTAAAGACACTGTCTAAAGACACTTATGTTCTCACATAAGACACGTGAATAGTGATTGATAGCTACAGACTAAAATAATGAGCATTTGTTTTCCTCTATAAATTGTTCTTCCTTGTGTTTTAGTTTTGCTGGAAAGTTTTTAAATCTTCTTTTATTCTTTAATCCTTCAAAATATCAAAAAAAGTTTAGTGGGCCACCCACTATTTCGTTCCATACTTCAGATGCTCACTGAAAATCTACACACAGCCCATTACAGTTTTCTCCTCAAGACTAGAACAAGATTATTCCCAGTCAATCTAATAACACATTTCTTTAATGAGAAAATTAATTGTTTGAAAAGAGAATACAGAAGTGGACCTAAGTGCTATCTATTTATATTAGGCAAAGCCATAATAACCGAACATAATTTTCAAACCTGAGTTTTAAGAGTGGTTTCTGCACCAGGCCTATTAGTTATGATTCCTAATTAAACTCTCCATGAGGAGAGTTGGAAAAAACACAGGAACTGGAATCCAGGAAACCTAGACTGCAGTGGTGGTTCTTCCGCTTTATATTTCTGTGACTTGGATGAATGGAGAGACAGAGATTGACACATATACACTATTGATGCTATGTATAAAATACATATATACACATACACACTACTGACGTATATACACATACACACTATTGATGGATATACATGTGTGTATATATATATATACACTGATGCTATGTATAATATACATATATACACACACACTATTGATGTATATACATGTGTGTATATGTATATATACACTGATGCTATGTATAATATACATATATACACACACACTATTGATGTATATACATGTGTGTATATGTATATATACACTGATGCTATGTATAATATACATATATACACATACACACTATTGATGTATATACACATGTGTATGTATATACACATATACATATATGTATATACACATGTACACTATTGATGTATATACATGTGTGTATATGTATATATACACTATTGATGTATATACATATGTGTATATGTATATACATATATACACTATTGATGTATACACACATGTGTATATGTGTATACACATTATTGATTTATATACATATGTGTATATACACATATACACTATTGATGTATATACATATGTGTATATGTACATATACACTATTGATGCTATGTATAAAATACATATATACACATATACACTCAATGTATATACACATGTGTATGTATAGACACACATACATATGTGTATATGTACATACACACTATTGATGCTATGTATAAAATACACATACATGCTATTTATGTACATGTGTTTTAAATAATCTCTTTTAATAAGGGGAACATGTAGACATGAAATATTCCCAAGCATTTTGAATTCCATCTTGAGATAAGTTTATTTAGCTTCCCTTTGCCCACTGTTGTTTCTATTAAAATAATTTTCTCTTAAAAATTGCTATAAATCAACATATTGTTCCTCTTACAAAGATGAAAACCCCAATGCACAAGACATATCTGTGACTTACTAGTATTCTGTGCAAGGGCAACTGAGACTTTTTACTGTTATTCTAATGAATGACACTATGAATGGTGAAACTATGTAGTGGAGAATGGGGAGGGGGTCTGTAACCTTGGAACTGAAAAGAATTAACAGGTCTCCATGGGACACTCTCCAGTGATCTGTCTCCCTCAGTGCTGTCCCCATAAACCTGTCCTTTAAAGAGAATTTGATCACTTTCAGTGGATTTTTTTACATCTCATTTTGGCTGCTTCTTCAAATGAACACTACAAATTATAAAATATAACCATAGATGATAGAACACTTTCCATCTGTGTGAAATACTAGCAGAGAGGTTACACTGAATATCACCAAGGCAGAAAAAATATTGGTCTGAGAACCTGGGACTCATTTAATCAAAAGGAGCACCCAAGACAGCCTTAACTTTCCCCTCAGCTTTATTAAATTTTAGACAGCCTTATTCCTAACTCCAGGCCCTAAACTTCCCTTTTCTTAGAATATTGATTTTAGAGAACATATTTTTATAAATTGCTTCTCTGCCCCATTGAGATATAAATCATTTTAAAAGCCTTTTGACACTTGTACAACCCAAGAATGTCTTTCTCAAGGACTTGGACCCATGTCTTGGAAATGTCATCAAAGAAGTTAGTGTCCCTATGTCTTTGGAAGGATGGGAGCCTAACTTCTGTAGGCACTTTGCTGCAATTTGCAAAACTACCTCCAGCCAAGAAGATACAAGAACTTTCCTTTTCCTAAGCAAACACAGATGGACTTTAGTCCTCCTGTACCAGCTCTTCAAAGCCCTGTTGCCTTTTTTTTTTTAATTTCAGTGGAGTTGTGATCCAACTCAGTTCTGGCCTCCTTCTCTTAATTTAAAAGCTTTGAATGAGGTGTTCTATGCCTGCTAAACTTTGCCCAGTGCAATTTTCACCTAGACAAGAGAGAACAAAAATATGTAATACAACTAGTCAACTTTTCTCCTAGGTACCCTGTGTTCCAAAGCACCATTTGAATTTTTTCAAGCAGTTCATCAATATACGCCCTGAAGATATTCCAAGTATTTTAAAGGTCCCCATTCCTTCTAATAGGAGAGACTAATAGAAGAAAGGCCGGAGGCAATGGTTCTATATTTTCTCTTGTGTGTGTTTGTGCTGTTGTGTTGGACTCTTTGCGACCCCACAGACTGTAGCCCACCAAGCTTCTCTGTCCATGGAATTCTCCAGACAAGAACACTGGGGTGGGTTGCCATTTCTTTCTCCGGGGGATCTTCCTGACCCAGGGATCAAACTCGCGTCTCTTACATCTCATGCATTGGCAGGTGGATCCTTTACCACTAGAGTCCCTCAAGACGCTCCCCCCTTTTTTTTTAACAAATGCCTTTTTCTCTCTCTGCTCGCAGTGTCCTTGGATGTCAGATGTCTGCTTGGTCCAGTGTGCAAGAGGGAACAGGCCAAACAGTACCAACTGCATCATCTTTGAAATCAACAAATTTTTGATTGGTCTGGAACTAGTACAGGAGCGGCAGCTCCACCTTGAAACAAACGTCTTGAAAGTGGAGGATGACACGAACTGTTCCTTGTCCTCAATTGAAGAAGACTTTCTTACTGCATCCGAGCACTTGGAGGAGGAAAGTGAAGTGGAAGAGTATAGGAACGGTGAGAACTTTCCTGTAAAATGAATGTGCACCCTGAAATTAGTCACCCTATAAAAATGTCTGGGTTACATTTCGGAAAAGTTTCAGGCCACATCAGTTCGGCTGACGCATCACAATCTTCATGTAAGAAGTTTCAGGAGGGAGAGAGAATAAGAAAACACTAGTGAGGATGCTGACAGAGGCACTTTAACAGATTTAATGGTTAGATGGCCCCATTCTCCGTAAAGATGCCTTAGGGATGCTGAAGGAAATCTCTGTTTTAAAACAAAATCTTCCTGCCTGCCAAGAGATGGAGACTATCACTTGGAGGAAAGTTAATTTCCCTAAGATTTCCATTAAAGCCATCTGTTAGCTGAGGCTGAGTGAGACTGGCCTGAATCCAAGCACTGCCTCTTTGAGGCTATGAAACCTGGGGCCAGTGATCTAAGTCTTTCTGAGTTCCAGTTTCCTTATCCATAATTTGGGAGTATGACAGTGCCCCCAGAACTATTATATGTATTATATTTAGCCATTTAAAATATATATTTGTTACATTTCTGGGCTTTCCAGGTGGCTCAGTGGTAAAGAATCTCCCTACCTGTGCAGGGGTCACAGGAGACATGTGTGAGATCTCTGGGTTGGAAAGATCCAACCCTGGAGGAGGAAATGGCAACCCAGTCCAGTATTCTTGCCTGGGAAATCCTATGGATAGAGGAGCCTGACAGGCTGCAATCCACGGTGTCGCAAAAGAGTCAGACACGACTGAGCTGGCATGATTATTTTTGCCAGGGCAGGAGGAAGTAACCCAGGAAAGTACTTAGCATGTGTTTACTGATTAATAGAGCTCAGTGAACAATAAGTTACTCTTCCCCAAAGAGGAAGGGATACTCCAGATTCTGTTCTCACTGTCCTTGGGGCACATCCTATGCCAGCTTCAGAGAAACTCTCTCAACAAGGCCCACGATATCCTGTATATCCTGCCTTCTCCCTCTGTACCCACTGGGCAGCTACAGGACACAGTTGTCTCGGTTACTTTCTTGCCAGAGCACGGTGACCAGCCCTCAGCTCCCAAATGCCCTCTTCCACTCTAACACTGGCATACGTACTCCACGCTGAAAGCCATTCTGTTGAGGGCAGTTCACAATGAAACTCAAAAGCCTTTTCAGATTCACTTTTCTTGAAGAAACATTCAAAATACTATTTTCAGAAACAGAAAAAAAGATAACTGATCCTTTAAGGCATTTTTGGAAATAAACATTATTTTAGACTCATGTGAACCTGCTATCTGAAAAGTAATGGTGCATGTAACTTCTCGAATGATGGCTTTTTATGTTGTTGTTTTTTTGTCTCTGTTCCATTTATAACTGCTCTGATCTTTATGATTTCTTTCCTTCTACTAAGTTTGGGTTTTGTTTGTTCTTCTTTCTCTAAAAAATAGTACAAATGAACTTATTTATAAGACAGAAATAGAGTCACAGATGTAGAAAACAGATTGATGATTACCAGGTGGAAATGGTGGAGTGTGGGGGGGCGGGCTGGGGAGATTGGGAGTAACCTTTACACGCTGTGCTGTGTTGTACATAGTCACTCAGTCATGTCTGACTCTTTGCGACCCCGTGAGCTGTAGCCAGCCAGGCTCCTCTGTCCTTGGGATTCTCCAGGGAAGAATACTGGAGGAGGTTTCCATGCCCTCCTTCAGAGGATCTTCCCAACCCAGGGATAGAACCTAGGTCTCCCGCATTGCAGGTGGGTTCTTTACTATCTGAGTCACCACGGAGGCCCAAGGATGCTGGAGTGGGTGGCCTCTCCCTTCTCCAGGGGAGCGTCCCAACTCAGGAATTGAACCAGGCTCTCCTGCATTGCAGGCAGATTCTTTACCAGCTGAGCCACCCAGGAAGCCCCATATACACACTACTGTATATTAAATAGATAACAAGACCCTACTGTATAGCAATGGTAACTGTATTCAATACTTTGTAATGGCCTAAATGGGAAAAAAATCTAAAAAAGACTGGTTATCTATATAATTGATTCACTTTTCTGTATACCTAAAACTAACACAACAATGTAAATCAATTGTACTCCAATAAAACAAGTACTCAGAATTGCAAAAAATGGAATAAAAGTAGATGATCAAAAGTGAAAAAATAAATAAGTAGTATTTTTACTTAAATAAAATAAATAAGTAGTATCATTTTCTCTTCACCAGGTTATGAAAATATAAATGTCTCAACCAGTATCTTGGAAAATAAAAAGCCAAAGGAAGCCACTAAAGAGGAGTGGAATTACAGCAAGGAAAAGTTACTTAATCCATTGGAAGACAAGTATGTTAGCAAATATCATACACCACTGGTTAAAACAGAAGGATCTCTGGGAAAAGTGGCAGAATATACAAGTCTGCAGAGTCTAGATCCTTCAGCCAAGATATCAAAGTGGAAAGGTGAAGCCGTGGAGAATGAGAGGTCAACAACAAATGATTATTACTCAGAAAAGTATAAAAGTCAAGAGGAAAAATCACAGGCACTATGTATTCCAGGCAATGCTTATTTCTCAAGGATGATTAAGAGGGATGGACCTTCTGCATGTGGGACTTTCTCTGAGCATGACAGCAATTTAGACCCAGGAGACCGTGAAGACCGCACAAGCTCTCTTCTTCCCTTACAAGATGGAGAAGCCACAACAGGCAAGTATGCCACGAATTTGGCGGAATCTGTGCTGCAAGATGCATTTATTCGACTGTCCAAGTCTCAGCCTGCCCTCCCCCAGGAATCTGCAGTCAGTGTTTCTGTAGGAAGTGCTCTGCTCCCCAGTAGCTCTTCCACAAATGATATCGTGGTACCTCAGTCTTGGAACGAGCTCCCCAAAATCATCATTGTCCAGAGTCCAGAAGGCAGTGATGCTGGCCCTGAGACAGGCATTTCCTCGTGGCCCGAGACAGAAGTCTCCAGTGAAACTTCAGGCGTCCCCTCTGGAGAGAACTCCAGCAGACACCCCCAGAGTGCTCTAGAAGTAGCGTTAGCTTGTGCAGCCACTGTTATTGGAACCATTTCCAGTCCACAAGCCACAGAAAGATTCAAAATGGAGCAAGAACCCCTGGTTTCACACCATCCACTGGGAGGCGATGAGCCAGTGCAAACTCAGGCCTCTCAAGTACTCAAGGATCCCTCCATCAGTGAATACTCGTTTCCATCTGCTTTATGCGGCATGACTCAGGTGGCCAGTGCCGTTGCTGTCTGTGGCCTTGGGGAAACAGGAGAGGCGAAGTGCCCGGTGGCTTCCGGTGGCTTCCTGTCTGCAGTTGAGGCCCCTGCAGCCATCCCCCAACTTTGTGGTTTAGTGACAGAGAAGACCATGGAGCTGGGGAATGAAGCCATTGCAGAGACCTTGCTCAAGGAGGTTGCCTTGGTCTTAACGAGACCTAATGCCTACAGCAGCATCGGAGATCTCATGGAGTCAGTGAACAGGAGGATTGTAGATGTTGTTTCAAAGCCTCAGACCTTGTGCTCAGAAAATGCCCTTGGGAATGAGCTGGCACAGACCCTGTCCAATGTTATCCTGAAGCATTCCATTGATGAAATTCACCAGAAAAATAAAATAACAAACCCCAATGATGACAGGGACTCTTCTGAAACCCTGGACTCCTTGATGGAAAGTGTAAATCGGCTGCTCTTCAATGTGACACGCTTCACGTTCAAGAAGATGAGCCACCTTGTACAGCTTGGGGGATGTTCCCCTGTCCTTTCTAAGGAGACCATCAGATGGAGGGAAACCGAACCAGACTTCCAGCCAACTGATCAAGCCATTTGTCCAGCATGGACAAAAGCTGCTGAATACTCCAGTTGCCATCCACTTAGCAACCTGCATATCAGCAGTCCTGTTATCAATGGTCTCATAGATGCTGGACATCTGAAGCAAGATAGCAAGGGTCCAGAGCAGTCAGGTCTTTCCCAGATCCCCACACTGCAATCTGAATTATCCTGCAGTACCAGCATGTCTGCTAAAACACCCCCCAAGGAGATATATTTGAAAGGATCAGTGGTGGAGGATACGAAAAACCCTCCTCCACCACCCAGTGACAATGAGAATGAATGCAGAGGGCCTCCAGAGGAAGAAATGGCACCAACAGTTGGCGAGTACAGCTCCAGTTCCCAGGACACTGAGGACAGCATCACTGCAGATGCTCAAGAAAAGTACAATGGTGCCTTGCCTCTGAACAATGAAGTTCAAGTTCGCCCGTCTTTGTTGGGGGATGATTTGCTGCTTCCTGCTCAATCCACGCTACCAGAAAAAGACCCAGACATATACTGCATTGCAGACTTCGCAGAAGAATTAGCAGAGACGATCGTCTCCATGGCAACGGAAATCGCAGCGATTTGCCTTGACAACTCCAATGGAAAACAACCCTGGTTCTGTGCATGGAAAAGAGGGAATGAGTTTCTGGTTACCCCCAACATCTCCTGCCGATCCTTGAAGAGGAAGAAAGAGAGCCAGGCCAGCGGGGCCACTGTGAGGAAACACAAGCCCCCGCGACTCAGCGAGATCAAGAGGAAAACCGATGAGCACCCAGAGCTGAAAGAGAAGCTGATGAACAGAGTGGTGGACGAGTCCATGAACCTCGAGGACATCCCAGACTCTGTCAGTATTTTTGCAAACGAAGTGGCAGCCAAGATCATGAACCTCACAGAGTTCTCCTTGGTGGACGGTGTGTGGCAAGCCCAGGGCTACCCCCGGAGTCGGTTACTGGGTGGGGACAGGTGGAACCGCCTGAAGGCCTCCAGCTGCGAGAGCATTCCAGAGGAGGACTCTAACACCCGGGCCTATGTGAACAGCCTGGGTTTAATGAGTACCCTGAGTCAGCCAGTTAGCCGGGCCAGCTCCGTCTCCAAGCAGTCAAGCTGCGAGAGCATCACGGATGAGTTTTCCAGGTTCATGGTGAACCAGATGGAAAATGAAGGAAGAGGCTTCGAGTTACTGCTAGATTACTACGCAGGCAAGAACGCCAGTAGCATCCTGAATTCAGCTGTGCAACAGGCCTGCCGGAAAAATGACCACCTGAGTGTGAAGCCAGGCTGTCCCTCGAAACAATCCAGCACCGAGAGCATCACCGAGGAGTTCTACAGGTACATGCTGAGGGACATCGAACGGGAGGGCAAAGACGGCGCCTCCTCCAGGCGAGGCAGCCAGGACTGGACCACTGGCTTGCTCTCACCTTCTCTGCGAGCCCCCTTGTACTACAGACAGTCGTCCGTGCCCGACGGCAGATCCCCTGGCGCCGGGCTCACGGTGAACGTGCCCATCAAAGCCAACTCCTTAGACGGCTTTTCTCATCACAGCCAGCAAGACTTCCTCAGCGTCCAGCCAGTCGGCGGTGCTTCCTCCTCGGGTCTCTGCAAATCTGACTCTTGCCTGTATCGCAGAGGTGGGGCTGACCACGTCACAAACATGTTAATTCACGAGACGTGGGCAAACTCAATCGAGGCCCTCATGCGGAAGAACAAAATTATAGTGGACGATGCCGGCGCGGCTGATGCTGAACCTGCTTCAGGGGGCCCGTCCTTGCAAGTGGAAAAGTGTGCGGGCAGGTTAGCTTCGGGCAGGGTGCAAAGTGGGCCAGCGCTGCTTGTGCAGGGGTCCGTTGATTATCCGAGGAAAAACTCAATCACAGAAAGCAACCCTCCCCCATGGTCGTCCCCAAGCAAAGATGCTCCTCTTACAAGTCACAGCAGTTTAGATTTTAAAAAGGAAACTCCCTCATGCCACGATGCGGTCCCTCTAAGCCACACCCGGCGATCACTTTGCTCAAGGGACGTGCCTTTAATTCAGATCGAAACAGATCAGAGAGAAGAATGTGTGGGAGAAGCTGAACACGTTGTTTCTGAATGCAGCCCCCTGGAGGAAAAAGAAGAGTGTTTGAAAGAAGAAAAGGTCCCAGATGCAGGGAAGGGTGAAGACGCTGCCCTGAGTGCCTGCCAGAACCCCAGGTGAGTGAGTGATGTCTTAGACGAACTAGGGTGCATGGGACTGCAGTTACTGCACCCTAATCAGTATTTAATATAAATCTTAGAAACTTACTGGTGCAGGAACTGAATGCCTGATAGTCATTGGCTTCCCTGGTTAATATACCCTTTCCCAGGTGGTGCTAGTGGTAAAGAACCCTCCTGCCAATGCAGGAGACATAAGAAATATGGGTTCAGTCCCTGGGTTGGGACGATCCCCTGGAGGAGGCATGGCAACCCACTCCAGTATTCATGCCTGGAGAATCCTATGGACAGAGGAGCCTGGTGAGCTACAGTCCATGGGAGTGGCAAAGAGTCAGACATGAAGTGACTTAGCATGCATATAATAGAAAGGCGGAAGTAAATTTTTTTTAATTTCTAAAAAATTAGATTTCTGTGTATAATGAAATGAGATATCATTCTCCCCATTAAAATTAATCTCCCATAGTAAGCTACCTTTTGAAATTAATTCATGGCAACTTCCAAGCAAAAAAGAAAGCACATCAACTTGTTCACTTGAAAAAAGCTAAATTTAAATAAGTTATAATATTGGAATCTGACATTAAATATTTTGGTGTAATTTTCCCCCAGGTTCCCTCGAGTTTTTCTTTCTTACTCTAAAGATCTTTGCAAGGACACCATGTCCCACAGTGCTGACTCTTTAGATTCATAGTATGATACAGGCTTCCATGATGGCGCCTGCCACCATGTGGTAAAAAATACCTGCCAATTCATGAGACATGGTTTGATCCCTGGGTGGGGAAGATTCCCTGGAGAAGGAAATGGCAGCTCACTCCAATTTTTGTGCCTGGAAAATTCCGTGGACAGAGGAGCCTGGTAGGCTACTGACCATGGGGTTGCAAGAGAATCAGACATGACTTAGTGACTAAACTTCAACATAATCACAGTAGCATACATGCAAAAAAACACTGGAGTGTTGTTATTTCAATAGTTCTTTTTCCAGAAAATCATAATGCAGGTGACAGTGCATTTTGAATTTGAGACAAGGTAATTATTTCTCTCAGGCAGCTTAAAGAAATATCAGTTCCTTTTACAACTCCCATTTTCTGTAGCAAATTCATAGGATTCTTGAATATGAGACCATTGTAGCATTTAAAAATTTGATCTATACTTAAAGTTTTTTTTTAAGCTACAGAATAAACAAAGACAAAAATTAATCTACTGGCTTTGGGAAACTTGAGAAATAGCTTGCATTATCTTTTCAGAGATATACATCTATCATTCAGAGAGCTTATGATTTTTAAATGTTTAGCTGCAACTAACCAGTTGAACATAGACTCCCTCAAATTTTGTCAGCTCCAGAAAATCCCTAGGACATTCACACCCCCACCAAGAATGAGAAATCCCCCAAATGGATCCATCTTCAGGTACTAAAGCTCACCATCATTATAAAGCATCTTTACAAGTTATGGGCAGTGGTGCTCCAGTTGCACTGTCTTAGCTACTTAGTGCTAAGAATTTAGCTTTCCAGTTGGATTAAATCCTAGAAGAATGCAGGGGGACAAAAGCATGAAAATGTACAAGCAAAAGAGCATGAACTTAAACCAAATGAAGTACAGGCCAAGTTGACTAAGAAGGCAAGTTCTTACATATCTATAACTCTCCAGACAATACTTGTCAAAATCTTACAGAAGTACCATACCTTACCATAGTGTTCACCACCTCCAGGAAATATGATGCATGACAAGTTATTAATTGTGATTAAAGACTTGTTTTGGATTCCAGATGTTTGACTTATGCTCTCCTTGAAAACACCAGCTGAGATTCTTAGTAAAAGATCACCTAGCTAGGGAGCATTCTTGAACCAGTAGTTCAACAAAGTTCATCGTTGTAGGCTCAAATCTAATAGTGGTGGTCACTGAAATTAGATACCATGCATTCTACAATTTTGAATTAAATGTCACAAATGCTACTCAAAATAGGTACAACCTAGGAACATTCCAAAAAGTTGGAAAATAGGCATGAATAAAGCCTCCAACTGAATTAGTTTGTGTTCCCAATAAATGACCCAAACACATATTATCTCATGATGTGGATTTCTGATTCAATTTTCCAACAGTGAAAGAGAAAAAAAAATGTGGTAGAATCATCAGCCTTAGAAATTTGAGAGCTAAATCTTTTCTCAAAGCATCCAGACTAAGCATTTAATATATTTTTCTTTGTGGTGCAATATAAAGAATTATAGGAACTTCCCTTGTGGTCCAGGGGTTAGACTACAGGCTAAGTGCTTTCAATGCAGGGGGCATGATAGCCCACCAGGCGAATCTGTCCCTAGGATTTTCCAGCAAAAATGCTGGAATGGGTTGCCATTTCCTTCTCCAGTGGATCTTCCCAACTCAGGGATCAAACCATGTCTCCTTCACTGGCAGACAAGTTCTTCAGCACTCAGGCACCAGGAGAGACCTTACTCACCTGCTGTTATTCAGTCAGTCGTGTCAGACTCTTTGCAACCCCATGGACTGTAGCACTTCAGGTTTCCCTGTCCTTCCCCGGCTCCTGGAGCTTGCACAAACTCATGTCCATTGAGTTGATGATGCAGTCAAACCATCTCATTCTCTGTCATCCTCTTCTCCTTCTGCCTTCAATCTTTCCCAGCATCAGGGGACTTTTCTAATGAGTTGGCTCTTCGCATCAGGTGGCCAAAGTATTGGAGCTCCAGCTGTAGCATCAGTCCTTCCAATGAATATTCAGGACTGATTTTAGAATAAACTGATTTGATTTTCTTGCAGTCCAAGGGACTCTCAAGAGTCTTCTCCAACACTGCAGTTCAAAAGCATCAATTCTTTGGCACTCAGCTTTCTTTATGTTCCAACTCTCACATCCACACACAACTACTGGAAAAACCATAGCTTTTCTACAGACCTTTCTTGGCAGTGTGTCTGCTTTTTAATCCACTGTCTAGGTTTGTCATAGCTTTTCTTCCAAGAAGCAAGCGTCTTTTAATTTCATGGCTGCAGTCACCAATCTGCAGTGATTTTGGAGCCCAAGTAAATAAAGCCTGTCACTGTTTCCATTGTTTCCCCATCTTTTTCCCAGGAACTGAGGGGACTGGATGCCATAATCTTCGTTACTTGAATGTTGAGTTTTAAACCAGCTTTTTCACTCTCCTCTTTCACCTTCATCAAAAGGCTCTTTAGTTCTTCTTCACTTTCTGCCATAAGGGTGGTATCATCTGCATATCTGAGATTATTGATATTTCTCCCAGCAATCTTAATTCCAGCTTGTGCTCCATCCAGCCTCGCATTTCTCATGATGTTCTCTGCATATAAGTTAAATAGGCAGGGTGACAATATATAGCCTTGAAGTACTTCTTTCCCAATTTGGAACCAGTCTGTTGTTCCATGTCCGGTTCTAACTGTTGCTTCTTGACTTGCATACAGGTTTCTCAGGAGGCAGGCAAGGTGGTCTGGTATTCCCATCTCTAAGAACTTGCCACAGTTTGTTGTGATCCACACAGTCAAAGACTTTGGCATAGTCGATGAAGCAGAAGTAGATGTTTTTCTAGAATTCTCTGCTTTTTCTATGATCCAACGGATGTTGGCAATTTGATCTCTGGTTTCTCTGCCTTTTCTAAATCCAGCTTGAACATCTAGAAGTTCACTGTTCACATACTGTTGAAGCCCACCTTGGAGAATTTTGAGCATTACTTTGCTAGCATGTGAGATAAGTGCAATTATGCGATAGTTTGAACATTCTTTGGCATTGCCTTTCTTTGGGATTGGAATGAAAACTGACCTTTTCCAGTTCTGTGGCCTGGATTTTTCAAATTTTCTGGCATATTGAGTGCAAAACTTTCACAGCATCATCTTTTAGGATTTGAAAGAGCTCAGCTGGAATTCCATCACCTCCACTAGCTTTGTTCGTAGTGATGCTTCGTAAGGCCCCCTTGCCTTCTCACTCCAGGATGTCTGGCTCTAGGTGAGTGATCACACCATCCTGGTTATCTGGGTCATGAAGATCTTTTTTGTATAGTTCTTCTGTGTATTCTTGCCACCTCTTCTTAATATTTTTTGCTTCTGTTAGGTCCATACCATTTCTGTCCTTTATTGTGCCCATCTTTGCATGAAATGTTCCCTTGGTATCTCTGATTTTCTTGTAGCGATCTCTAGTGTTTCCCATTCTACTGTTTTCCTCTATTTATTTGCACTGATCACTAAGAAATTCTTTCTCATCTCTCTTTGCTATTCTTTGAACTCTGCATTCAGATGGGTATATCTTTCGTTTTCTCCTTTGCCTTTCACTTCTCTTCTTTTCTCAGCTACTTGTAAGGCCTCCTCAGACAACCGTTTTCCCTTTTTGCATTTCTTTTCCTTGGGGATGGTTTTGATCATTGCCTCCTGTACAATGTTACGAACCTCTGTCCATCATTCTTCAGGCACTCTGTCTCACCTATAGGGGGTAATAATAGTAAAAACTACATCATCAGAAGATTCTTAAGGTTTACATGAAGAAATGTAGACAGGCTCTTAACTCAGCATGTAGTCTATTACAAACACTCAATAAATGCTTACTCTATAGTTGTTGTTTGGGGTTAAGGTATGTGGTTGCCTTTATTCCAGAAGATCTTTTTCCAAGAGAAACCTGTTATGAACAGTGTGAGAATTTTATTAAAACTAGAGAATTCTCAGGATTTACAAGAGGGAAATTAGTCACACTTAGATCACATTTTCTAAGTTCAGGGTTGTTATCAGGGGATTTGATGTGTCAAAATGCCTAAATATGGAGCTCAATTCCCTATGAAAGATTTCCTACCCACTTATACACAAGAGGGAGGGAGATGACACTGGCACATTAGATCGTTTGGACGTGGGTGTCATGTCCTGAAGATACTTTTAGGCTCTTCTCTGAGGGACATTTTCATAATTCTTACTAAAAGCTTCATAAAAGCTCAACACAATGAAATAATAATCTCATTCTTACTTTTTTGTTATGTAAAACCAGAATTCATCATGACCATCAGGCCCAAATAGAAATACTGTAGCTCAGACAGTAAAGAATCTGCCTGCAGTGCAGGAGACCCACGTTCTTTCCCTGGATTGGGAAGATCCTCTGGAGAAGGGAATGGCAATCCACTCCAGCATTCTTGCCTGGAGAATTCCGTGGACAGAGGAGCCTGGTGGGCCACAGTCCATGGGGTCTCAAAGAGTCGGACACGACTGAGCGACTAACACTACTATTACTACTACTATTGTATTTCAGGCCATCACATTTGCCCAGGTACCAAATTATACCAATTTTAAAGAGCTTAAGAGATTTAGGATAGCCCAGTTCTTGATTTCTGGGGAAACATTATCCTATTGGTGAACAGCAATGTGTTCTTAACTCAACCACCTTCTCTGAGATTATTGAAAAGCAGTTATCTAACTTTTTGATCATTGGAGACCAAGGTATAAACACCAGACTGAAAATTTTGATCACTCACATGTTGCACTCACCTTATATAATTTTTTAGAAATATATTTTATATTGTGTATTCATTTATGTTTGCTTCAAGAAAAAAAATTTTCACCCGACAAATATTTGCATGCTCATCTGTGATAACACATTGCCACTGGAGCTGCAAACACAAGAGAACAGAGAGATTTAGTGCCTGCATCCGTGGCTCCTGGGCTTCCATGGTGACTCAAGCAGTAAATCATCTGCCTAAAGGGAGGAGACCTGGGTTCGATCCCTGGGTCGGGAAGATCCCCTGGAGAAGGAAATGGCTACCCACTCCAGTATTCTTGTCTGGGAAATCCCATGGACAGAGTAGCCTGGCCGGCTACCTTGCACACCAGTGGGAGAAATAGACAGTGTGCATGAAAAACCCTTTTGAAAAAGATTACTATAGAGTGTGATGAGAGGAAAATAAGAAGAGTAATGTAATAGAAAATAACTAGTTGGAGGGAGTGGCTTCTTAAGATAGAATGTTGGCATTTGAGACAAAATGTGAAAAAAGAGAGAAATGATGCCAATAACATGAAGAACTGAGTTGAACTGAATCTTTCACATCATTGTGTAATAGATAGACAAAAATTCTCCCAGGATAAATCACCTAGGAATCCTAGATTGAGTATAATAAACATCCTTTTTAATCTAGGGCTGAACTTAATAATCATAACCATATGAAAATCTCAGAGGCAGAAAGTGGGAGGATCTGAAACAAAAGTGACAATCTCTGCTTCTTGTTAGAGTGTTTTGACCATTAAAAAATTAAAGTACTTATCAGCATGCCTGAGTTTCAGTTATCCTCTTGAAAATTATTTACTCTTTGTGGTGTTCTTTGTTTCTTTGTGTGTATCCAAGTTCCAATCAGTATTATTTTCCTTCTGCCTAAGGACTTCCACTGCATTTCTTACTGTGCAGATCTCTTAGTGACATTTTGTTAAATAAAAATTGCTATTTATTGATAGCCTTATTTTTTCATTTTTTTTAAATAGGCTTAATTTTTTAAGAGCAGTTATAGGTTCACACTAGAGTTAAGTGGATACAACAGAGTTTTCCATGTCCTCTGCCCTCACATAAGCATAGCCTCCCCCACTATCACCATCATATACCAGTGGTTCACTTGTTACAGCTAATAAACTGACATAATACATCATTTTCACCCAAACTCCATCATTTACATTAGGGTTATTGTTACTGTCTACCTATGGTAAGTGATTCGTGCCTTCCATTTATAGTAATGACTCAAATTTTCTTTCTAAAATAAACATATTTTGGTTATATAAACTAACTTTAAAATTTTTATTATTATTATAAAAGGTAATACAAATATGGCAAAAATTATGACAGTGGTTTGCTAGCAAATGAAGTTGGAGGAACTCTGAACTAGGTGGTCTCTGTGGTCCCTGCCAACTCAGAAATTCTACAGTTCAATTTGATGTCAGATCAGGTATGGTCCTTTAAAGCACTGTGTGTGAACTGTAAGATCAGAAGTAGGAAAAAAAGCCAACACATACATCTGCAAAACATACATGTGCACTATTCATAAATAAATAAGCAAAGCTATAAATTTCTCTCAAAAGAAAATGAAAACTACTATTTTAGATATAACCATTATTCATTCTGAATTCCTGGTTATGTAACATGGGATATGAAGTTTACTGTAAATAGAGTGTGAAATTGAGATGAAATAAAATATTCTGACAGCTTCATTTTTTAACCTGAATGTTTAATGTCAATCACTGAGATTTAACTTCTGCTTTAGTAAGAAATGTCCTGGAACAAATTTTGCTAATAATATAAGGTTCTAACTCAGTAAGGAATTGGCCTAGGAAATTGTTTTTTAACCAAATGAACAATTGGCTTAGATCTCTCTCCTTTGTGCTCAACGCTTGGCTCATTTTCACTTTGGGGAACATGTATATTGTTTCCATTTGTCATCAATGAACTTCTCTTTCATTTGAATTTAGTTAAATTCAGTAAATGTTTCTTTGGCTGCATCTATTCCTAACCCCCTTCTCCTTGCTCAATTTAGAACATCTCAACATTTTTGAAAGAAAGATCAAGTTTATATGGATCTCTTTGCACCAAATGTTAGCACTAGATTGCACTAGAAGCAGCCACACCCCAACACCGCACTTGTCCAGATGCTGTGAGAAGGAATCTGAGATCTTGTGTGAAATTATCAAGGTGACACGTTCACATTTCAGAGGCGGTATTTAATCACACCCCCAAAATTAAGCATTTGAAATTCTGTGAAGTGCAATGAAGTGAAAGTCGCTCAGTCATGTCTGACTCTTTGCGACCCCATGGACTATAGAGTCTATGAAATTCTCCAGCCCAGAATACTTGAATGGGTAGCCTTTCCCTTCTCCAGGGGATCTTTCCAACCCGGGGATCGAACTCAGGTCTCCCGCATTGCAGGCGGATTCTTTACCAGCTGAGCCACAAAGGAAGCCCAAGAATACTGGAGTGGGTAGCCTATCCCTTCTCCAGAGGATCTTCCAGACCCAGGAATGAAACCGGGGTCTCCTGCATTGCAGGCGGATTCTTTACCAGCTGAGATTTTTTTTTTAAAGTACAATTGGAATTTATCCTTCGTGATGTATCCTTTGGAAAAGGATAACAGTACTCATTCTAAGATTGAGGAAAATTATGTAGACTTTTAGGGCTTGTACCCACTACCAATCAAGAAAGGGAATGCAGATGGTCATACGCTCATGGTTAACTGACAGTTGCTCTGTTGCGCATGTCTTCCCATAATTCGGTCTGTTGTAATCAGTATAGAATATTTATGAACCCTTAATGGGCTTCTAGCTGCCTGAGTTTACTTGGGGAAACCCCTGTAGTTAGTTTGTATCGACTGTGTGCTCTCCTGGGCATGTCTAGGTTGAGAGATGCAACCTACTGCAACCTTTTCCAGTAGGCAACCCTTGCTACTCATGCCTAACTTCCTACCTAACAAAAATTTTGAATGAAATTGATCAAACATCTTAAATTGTATTTCCCAGGAACAGACGGTGAGGAGAGCAGCAGACAGATAATTTTGGGAGTGCTCTCCAGAGAAAAGTCTACATTCATGTGTAAGAAGCAGGGAAAGACAAGATGAGACAGAGGGAGATGGTTCCCCCCCAAAATGTGTTTACAACTGAGACCACAGCACAGCCTACAGGAAACCCTGAAGCTGGGATGGTCTGTCGGGTTTAGTGCAAATGGAGCCAATGAATAGGTTTTTGTAGCTCTGCATCATCACTTCCTTGGCGTACTCACTGGGAAAAGGTATAACCCTGGCAGGACAATTCCAGACCTGAGGACAGTCCTCAGTGGAAGCCCTCAATACTCTCTACAGGCAGTGCACTACGGCCAAGGAAAGCATTCCAGTGTCCACTCACTGAGTTGCCTTATTCTTCATTGTCAACTGAGAAATACACTCTTGCTTTTTGTTTGTAGTCATTCAAGCCCTTCCCTTCCATGCTATTAGTTTTTGATGAGCCTATGGAGAAAAGTTTGCATGAATCTCTTCCAATTGCTGTACATTTGGCTCTCTGAGAAAAGAGCCCTGGCACCTGGATTGAAGGTTGATCAATTATGAACCTTCAAGTTAGAGACTTCTAGAGAGATACAGAGCTTCATTTTCCTAGAGCTGGTTGTTTACCTTCCAGGATGGTGACACCAACTCCTCTCCTCAGAGAAGATTTTAATTTATTTATAATCTAGAGCAAAGTTCTCTCTCTTTCATCCATCTCTCTCTCTCCCCTCTCTCCTTGAAGAAAAGGAGGCAGATGTGTCCTAGCGTCTTAATTTTGAGCCTCCTCTCCTGTGGTGCCAACCTCACTACATCTGCAGTGTGTGTTAGGAATTGGGGCAGACTGAGGAAACGGATGCAAAGAAACGGTCTGATCCCTAATGTAGAGCACCTGTGTATATGTGCGTGTGTATAACTGCCAGGCCAACAAATGGAAAGTCAAGCGTGTCGAGAACCCTCTTTCACCACGTGTTAGCAGCAGGTGTTTTTTAGTCAGTACTTTGTGCCCGACTCTTTTGCCTAGAGTGTGTGTGATAGACCCTGCCACATCTCCATACTGTAGTTATCCAGATCTTTCCACTTGGGACTTAACAGGTAAGGCTCCCTAAATTGAGAGTATGCATCTAATTATGAGCTAGGCAGTTTTAACAGTAACATATTCATTTATGGCTTCCCTGGTGGCTCAGAAAGTAAAGAACGTGCAGTGCCAGAGACCCATGTTCAGTTCCTAGGTCGGGAAGACCCACTGGAGGAGGGTATGACAACCCGCCCTAGTATTCTTTCTGGGAAATCCCATGGACAGAGGAGCCTGGCAGGCTACAGTCCCTGGGGTTGCAATAGAGTTGGACACTACTAAGCAACTTGACACACACATTCATTTACAGAATATTTAGTATGTCCACAGCTCTACCCCAAACATATACAAACTCTTAATAATATATGGTGTATACACTAGGGACAGTGAGGTTCCCCGGAAAAGTTCAGTCTTATGCCTACACTCTTAGTAATGTCTTACCATCTACAGTGAAACCCTTGATGCCAGAGATGTACCGGAGGCTGAAGTCTCAAAAGAAGGCAGAGCCCTGGATGAGTTCTCCAGCCCTCCCGGCAGCAGTGGGGAGAGCATGGACAGCTGGTCCCAGCTTGTCAACGAGGAGGACAACCCAGACGACACGAGCAGCTTCCTGCAGCTCAGTGAGAGATCCATGAGGTACCTGCTCTTTAATTGACTTCCCAGGGAAATGAGTCTCAGCGCAGATTCCAGAAATGCATTTGAAATCATTCTCTTCAAAGGATCCCTAATAGAGCAAAAAGGAAAGCTCCTGCTAGGACCAAGTGCCTGCCTGTCATGATTTGTGCTGAGAGCTCTTAATATCCAGTTACAATTTCAATTAGCTCGACCAAGGTTGAGAGTCATCCGTGTGCCCTTCTCTGCAGGCTCCAGCGTGTGCATTCAATGATGTGACAACTGTGAGGCTTGTTTTTTGTTTTAATGAGTTGCTATTATAGCTGGCGTGTTTGGTACTTTCTTTTTGGTTCATTTGTATTTCAGATGCAAGACAGGCTGGGTTTACATGAGGCAAGTGTTTTCACACTGTGTTGTGTTTTTAGGACTGACTATTCCTCCCTTTCTCTGCCCTGCCCTCTGTATTTTTGCTCTAGAAAGCTAGACAGGAGCTTAGAGAGATTAGATTTGGGAGAACCTAAGCCACTCAGGAGACATAGACTAAAAACTAGTCCTCTGTGAGGTGAAAATGAAAAAAATCTTCACATTTCTACCCCAAATCTTATTTGATACCCGGCCAGCACGTCTAAGGACTTTTCAGAAAGGCCAATTGGAAAGTGGCTTCAGTTGCATCTGAGTGTATGCCCCCGGAAAGGTTTTTCTTTTTTTCCTGCAGTTCAGTCTGTTTAGACTTAGAAAATGTCACAGTGTTAAATGATTTATCGAAAATTTCAAACACTGGTGGAAATGTTGCAGTATAGCGATAAAAAGCAAAGAGAATTTGAATCTTTGGGTTTAAGATAAGTTTATACTGTTAATTACCTCCAGCGTTAGGTTTGAGTCATCAAATTTCAATGAGTGAGTACATTCAGTACCCCCACGTGAAACCCAAGACAAGAATTTGAAATGAGGGGGTTCAGTTGTTTATTCATAGAACTCCAGAGGGAAGATCGTTCTGTCACACAACACTCCAGCACACATCCTTAGAAAACCTTACTTGCAAGAGAAGTCATTGGAAATTAGAGAAGGTGTGAGGACACATGATGAATTTGGTGAAATTGGATACATTCCATTGTGCAAGTACAGACAGAACCTAAAAATGGGCTCAAGTCTTCTGTATTTCAGTAAATAAATTCCAGGCTAGTAACTGGACCATATGTTGATTGTGCAACCTACAAAAATGATACAATATGTAATTCTTCCTTCTCTACAACACAGAAGTATCAGGTGTGGCTCCTTCTCAAAGATTTTAAGATAAAGGGGCTATAAAACTTTGACATTGCCCAACTTTGTACTTAGAAATTCTGTAGCCCCATAGGAAAAAAAAAAAAATGAGACAAGTGGATATCCTATGGAATGTGCCTGAGAAAAATCCCCTGAATGGCAAAGGGAAAACCGTACTGGTTTCTATCAAAAACCAAGAAGCAGGAAGATCTCCCCCAAGCCAGCATTCTCAGAAGTATCTTAGTCTCTGGAGATATACCCAAGAAGCCTGTTGCTGAGGGATAAACATCCTCACTGTCACTAGAATGGGGAAGAAAGGGGTTATGCTGATTGCCACCCACCAGGTGTGAACCAGCAGGTCTGAGCTCACTGCAGAAATTACAAAATACTGATGATGAGGATGATGGTGGTGAGTCAAAAGAGTCTTTTATTGTGTTTTCCCCTGATTTGGTCAGAAATAAGCGTCAATTTAGGGGTCCTAGACACAAAGCAGTATTCTCCCAGGGATCGAAGGAAGGACCTTTGGTGGAACAGCAGTGTCGGCATTGTGGCCAGGTGGCGGAGACTGGCATTAATATGTAAACTTTTGCTTTGTCAGCAATGGCAACAGTAGTGCCACTAGCAGTCTTGGCATTATGGACCTGGACATTTATCAGGAAAGCATGCCATCTTCTCCCATGATTAAGTAAGTAGCCACTGAGATGCAGTGATTGTGAGACCGCTACTCTGATTCCATCTGGCAATCCATTTTGATCATTCAGGTTGTGCCCGACCACTGGCTTCATCATGTCTGTCCTACCAAGGTTCCCAGAGACGTGTGGTTTCATGTCACTGAAGTAAGAACTCAGGCGTGCTGTAGCCTCACCCTGCCATCAACCGCTTTCTATATTTCAAGTCTATCCCTTATACGATAATCGTTTTGGATAAAGCTTATCCATATATTCAGACATATATGTCATTTTACCTAGATGGATACAGAGAAGCAAAAATCCATTTAAATTGTACTATACCAACCAGCAAAGACTATTGTTCAATAGAATATAGTGTGAGAGGCTTTTCCTTTCCTTGTAGACACCTGGGATTATTGCCATTAATGAGTCCAATACCAAATGGCACTATGATGGAGATACATCATCTGATCCCCACATTATGCGGCCTTTCCAAAATACCAAGGGAAAAAAGTACAATAAGTAAGGCATAAAATATATAAAGGGAGAGCAACATGAGGTCAGGACTTCATCTAGAATTTGTGATTGTTCTGGAAAATTAAATGAACCAAAACCTATTTTTTACCATTATGACATTATTTGGAGACTTCCGAAATTTCAGAAAAATGAAAATGAGATATAGGGCTAAAGCTTCTCCCCGTTCTATTTTTTTTTTATTATTATCCGTAGCGAAAGCACTTTTATTTCACTATTTAATCAGTATCCTGCCTGTGGGAATATTTCTCAGTGATTAAAAGTTGCAGTGCATCCTTTATTGTGCTACACAGCCATAATTCGCAGGTAGAGATGAACATAAACATTATCTTGGGTCTGTTTTGTTTTCGAAAGGAGACAAAGCAAACAAAACTACTTTGGGGTAAATTTATTTTTTTCGTTTGGACATCGTTTGTTTAGTTGTCCATCTTTCTCCCCAGTATGAATCTAGGACCCCACAGAATACAGAAAGAGAGAACCAAGACCATCCCTACTACCCCTATTAGCATCCTGCAGCTTCATAACAGCAGAAACTGTATCTAGTAGGTCATTTCACTTATGTTCCTTGGATAGAGATCTACCGAAAAATATAGACCTTTTGGAAAATTGGCCATTCTTCCACAAACAAATAGGTGTTCGTGAAAAAACAATTGTACTTTCTCTGGACATTAGGAATGCAATGGAATTTATTAGCCAGATTTTAGCAGTAACGGAGAATATAAGGAAGAATCCTCCCCCATAGAGACACATTTTTAAGAGCACCTGCAGTTTGATTTCTAAGCAGGACAAAAACATGGGACAATGATGAGTTTCCCAAGATGGCCCCTTGCTTTCAGCTGTTGGAACATATGCTCTAATTTTAAAATCATTTACTAAATCTTCCAAACATTTGCAAGGCTCCCTAATAAGTACTCATTATAATGAAAATACCCCAGATATTCAACATACCTATATCTAATGAGATCCTTACTTCGGTTTTCAGAGTCAGACACAACTGAGCAACTGAACTGAACTCACTTCGGTTATGAGTCTCTAGTTCTAAACAACACCCAGCCTGTTAGCATTTCCCAATAAAAAGAAAAAAAAAGAAAAATTTCAACTAATTGAGATATTTTGTTGTACAACTCAAGTTCTAAAGTTTGTGGTTGTGTTTTTCCTCATCTCAGGTCAAAGAACCAGATATATGTAGAAAAATAGTTTCCCAGACTAAAATGCAAATTTATGTTGCTATGGTATAGAAAAATAATCAGTCTTGAGATGGAAATACAAGATCCTTTAAATGACAAACAAAATGCAGAAGAAAGATAAATCCTCCAGTCGGATCTAGTTACCTACTAAATATTTTCTTGACTATTCAAACCTGTGAGGGTTTGTAGAAGGGAGGTTGAAAAGAATTGAAGATTGCATCTCTCAGAGTCTCCCACACCAGTCATCTCAACTAAAACCATGCAGTTTATCTGGCCATTTTTTAGGAGCGAGATTATTTCAGACCCAGTAGTCCGATGTAATAGTCATGTTAGTACTTCTCTAGTATTTGTTTATTCCACAAAAACCATAAATGTATTTCAAGAGCTTTTATATCAATAAGACCCATCACTTCATCTTCCATTTACAGCTTGTTCTTCCTATACATTACCAACCGTATACTATTGTTTTCTCCCAAAGTGAATTGGTAGAAGAAAAGGAGATTCTTAAAGGACAGTCAGAAACTATTGAGGGTAAGCCACTTTCCCATAATTTTGAGACGCAATTTGCCTCTGATCTTCCCGTGGAAAGCGTAGTAAGGCGGTTGTGTCTGTGTTCAGCACGTGCCTCTGGAACACCAGTGGGAACAGCCGGCCGCCAGGGGAGCCTGCTGGTGATCAACTTTGACCTGGAGCCAGAGTGTCCTGACGCTGAGCTGCGAGCTACTCTGCAGTGGATAGCTGCGTCTGAACTTGGTATTCCCACCATCTACTTTAAGAAATCTCAAGAAAACAGAATCGAAAAGGTACCTTGCCCCCTGTCTGGATGTCATAAGGCTCTGTGTTTTTAATCCCTGCTTAAAACTGAGTAAATGTCCAGTTGGCCCATTTGAATTTTTCGTTCTTGACTTTTCACCTTAGAATTTTGATTAGAACTTTGAAGCCTTCCACCTACATAAATGTAATCATGACAACTCTTTGACTGCCAGTTTGTTTCCACTAGTTGAGGATGATGAGAAAGTAAATTGAGGAGACGGGATATTTTCAGAGTCTATTATCTTTAGGTGTGTTTCCTTCCTCTTGAATTGACCTCTTCCTATGTTCATTTAAATTAAAAGTAGAGAAGCAGAGATTTGATATATACTAGAGACCAAAGTGAGACTGATAATTAAAACAAACTGGCATGGTGTTGAAGGGAAGGCATTTTTAATTCTCTATGGAACAGATTTGCATTGGGTGGATTTTCTCGTTATTATTCTCCACCTACCAAAAATATAAAGCTAAGGAATAGATCTTTGGCCAATATCAAAATCAATAGCAATGGTCACTCTAATTCCTTTTCTCTAAGACCAATCACTTGCTATTGTAGAATATCAGTTATTAAGGAAAGCAAGAATTCAACTACCAATGGCTTCCCAGGTGGCTCAGTAGTAAAGAATCTGCCTATCTCAGTAGTAAAGAATTCAGGAGATGCAAGAGATACGGGTTCCACCCCTGGGTCAGGAAGGTCCCCTGGAGAAGCGAATGGCAACCCAGTCCAGTATTCTTGCCTGGACAGAGAAGCCTGGCAGACTATGGTCCAGGGCGTCACAGAGAACTGAATATGACTGAACTATTGATCATGCACACCAACGTTTTCAAGCTCAATTTCCATAATTTAAAAATATACTTTTAAAATAATTAAAAATAATGTTACTATATTGGTTTTCTATTTCTGTGTTACAAATTTACTAACTTAAAACAGCAAAACCCAGGTCTGTTGTTAGAAGTTTGGGTGAATTCCATTCTCTCTACTGAGGGACTTACAAGGCAGAAATCAACTTGTCAGCCTGGCGTGGCACTTATCTGGAAGCCACAGAAAGAAATAAGCTTCCACACTTGTTAGGGTTGTTGTCCTGACCCGTTCCTTGAGGTTGTAGGACTGAAGTCCCATTTCCTTGCTGAATTCCACTCTCAGCTTCTGGAAGCTGTGCAGTTTCTTGTCAGGTGGTCGTTTTGTACCCTCATGCCATTAGTTTCCATTACTTCTTCTGTCACTAGCCAGAGAAAACTCTGCTTTTAATGGGTTCATTCAATTGAATTATACAGATTAAGTTCACCAGATAGTCTCCCTATTGATTGCCTCAAAAGTAACTGAAGAATCCCTTTTTCCATTTAAGATATGCCCTAATAAGGGCATTAATTATCTCATCCTATTCATGGTACTGAGGATTAGGGCAGAAAATTTGGGGAGCTAATTTAGGATACTGCCTATCACTACCACTGTGCATTTCTTTAATGTCTTATTGTCATAAAGTATTTCCACATACTCATTATACTTGTTTCTCAACAACCCTGTGAGAAGAGCAGAATGGATATTATCACTCCTTTTATACTGATGAACAAGTGAGGACTCAAAGAGGTTGGTCCGTGAGAGTCCTCAGATAGTGATGGCTGAGCCTAGTCCTAGAACTGCACTGTCTCTACAGATACTTCTCGATAGTGTATCTCTCTCAAGTTAAATTGCCTTGGAGTTACAATCTAGATTTTCTTAAAGATGTAACTGCATTTTAATTCTTATTGCCAAAATCTAGCATCTTGAAACATCCTGAAATGAAAGGCCCTTTACTCTCTGGCTTCGGCTTAGGTACACGGTAGTTAGAAGAGCATCTCTCTCTCTCTTTCTCTCTGTCTCTGCCTCCCCAGCCAATGGGCTTGGCTACTGGGAAAATTGAGAAGACTTCGTTTATCTTCCATAGACTCATCCACTTCGGCTTCTCTTTCTAGCCAATGATTCGTGTTTCTCTTTATGCCTAGGACTGCCTACAGTTCTCTCTTCTCTAAATCTAGATACTGCCCCATACTTGGCACACCTTTATTTTCAAGGTGATGAGTGGTTCACGATAGTGCTTCACTATAAATTCTCCTCCCCCTTACCGTCCAGCCAGCCAGGGCACAGGGCACGGTGATAGAATGCTTCAGTTTTGCCCCCTCCCTCCTGCCTCACACAATCCCAAGACCCCCTGCCATGGGGAGGAGAACAAAGACATTTTTTACCCAGAGTTCTTGGTTTCCTGGAAAAATGAAAGGCAGGTTAGTTTCCAGTTTTATCCCTAGCCTCTTCCTGAATAAAAGCATTGCATGGTGTATTTTAGACAATTTCTTAATGAAACAGATTTTTATGTTGTTGTTGTTCAGTTGCTGTCTGTCCAGCTCTTTGGCACCCCATGGAGTGCAGCATGCTAGGCTCTGTCTTCTACTATCTCCCGGAGTTTGCTCAAATTCATGTCCCATTGATTTTTATACAGTCCACCATTTTGAAGAAACAGTGTAACACTCTATGTGAATATGCATCTAATAAATTTTTGTTTAGATGAAAGGACAAGGAATATGTCACTAACACCTTAATTATGTAAATAATGCTTTGACATGATATTTGTTTCTCCCCAGTGATTTTCAGTTATCAAAGGGGATACCTGTCTTTACTCATAACAATTTTTCTATAAAAATAAATGTTCCATTAGTATGTCAAGATACATTAAATGATGTTTCACTCCTATTTAGCATCACCTCAAGGGACTTATTTCTAAGTAATATAATTTTAGGGACTGAATCATCTTCTGTTTCTGAGTCAGTTAAAATTCTCCACAGGTAATGGCTTCTCCATAAAAGGGCACTGCCTGTACCCAGGTCTGTGACAGAACTGGTGAAATAAAGCAAACCCTTATGTAGAATTTTGATATCCTGTCTTTTATTTGGAGGCCTCATTCTGACTGTTTTTTACTTAGTCAGGAAGTTAAGTGGCCATTTTCAAGTGGTGAGGAAGAGAGACCAGTGCTTCCCACCAAGGAAGCTGTGTCACTTGAAAAGCATCAGTGTCTCATTAGCTCCTCATCAGCTTGGAGAAGGTGAAAGAAGTGTCTCTGTTAAGTTCAGCAAGCGAAAGGCAAAGGAGAAAAGGAAAGATATTCCCATCTGAATGCAGAGTTCCAAAGAACAGCAAGGAGAGATAAGAAAACCTTCCTCAGTGATCAGTGCAAAAAAATAGAGGAAAACAATAGAATGAGAATGACTAGAGATCTCTTCAAGAAAATTAGAGATACCAAGGGAATATTTCATGCAGAGATGGGCACAGTAAAGGGCAGAAATGGCGTGGATCTAACAGAAGCAGAAGATATTAAGAAGAGGTGGCAAGAATACACAGAAGAACTATACAAAAAAGATCTTCATGACCCAGATAACCACGATGGTGTGATCACTCACCTAGAGCCAGACATCCTGAAGTGAAAAGTCAAGTGGACATTAGGAAGCATCACTATGAACATAGCTAGTGGAGGTGATGGAATTCCAGCTGAGTTATTTCAAATCCCAAAAGATGATGCTGTTAAAGTGCTGCACTCAATATGTCAGCAAATTTGGAAAACTCAGCAGTGGCCACAGGACTGAAAAAGGTCATTTTTCATTCCAATCCCAAACAAGGGTAATGCCAAAGAATGTTCAAACACCACACAATTGCACTTATCTCACATGCTAGAAGTAATGCTCAAAATTCTCCAAGCCAGGCTTCAGCAATACATGAACTGTGAACTTCCAGATGTTCAAGCTGGATTTAGAAAAGGCAGAGAAACCAGAGATCAAATTGTCAACATCAGTTGGATCATAGAGAAAGCAAGAGAATTCCAGAAAAACATCTACTTCTGCTTCATTGACTACACTAAAACCTTTGACTGTGTGGATCACAACTGTGGAAAGTTCTGTGGAACTGTGGAAAGTTCTTAAAGAGATGGGAATACCAGACCACCTTACCTGCCTCCTGAGAAACCTGTATGCAGATCAAGAAGCAACAGTTAGAACCGGAAATGAAACAACAAACTGATTCCAAATTGGGAAAGGAGTATGTCAGGACTTTTTATTGTCACCTGCTTATTTAACTTATAATGCCATCATGAGTAATGGCAGGCTGGATGAAGCACAAGCCAGAATCAAAATTGCTGGGAGAAATATCAAAAACCTCAGATATGCAGATGACACCACCATTATGGCAGAAAGCAAAGAACTAAAAAGTCTTTTGATGAAGGTGAAAGTGGAGAGTGAAAACTCCGGCTAAAAACTTAACATTCAAAAAATTAAAATCATGGCATCTGGTCCCATCACTTCCTGGCAAGTAGATGGGGAAACAGTGGAAACAGCAAGAGACTTTATTTTCTTGTGCTCCAAAATCACTGCAGATGGTGACTGCAGCCATGATATTAAAAGACACTTTCTCCTTGGAATAAAATCTTTGACAAACCAAGGCAGAGTATTAAAAAGCAGAGACATTACTTTGCCAACAAAAGTCCGTCTAGTCAAAGCTATGGTTTTTCCAATAGTCATGTATGGGTGTGAGGGTTAGACCATAAAGAAAGCTGAGCACTGAAGAATTGATGCTTTTGAATTGTGGTATTGGAGAAGACTCTTGAGAGTCCCTTGGACTGCAAGAAAATCAAACCAGTCAATCCTAAAGGAAATTAGTCCTGAATATTCATTGGAAGGACTGATGCTGAAGCTGAAACACCAGTACTTTGTCCACCTGATGCTAAGAGCCGACTCATTGGAAAAGACCCTGATGCTGGGAAAGATTGAAGGCAGGAGGAGAAGGGGATGACAGAGGATGAGATGGTTGGATGGCATCACCAACTCAATGGACATGAGTTTGAGCAAGTTCCGGGAGATGTCATGATCGAATACAAAAGCATTTAATCTGTCCCACCACTGCCTGTGAACTTGGCCTTGGAGTGGAAGGACACCTAATATCAGCTTATAACTACCTTCAGTCTTATTTCAATTCAAAAGATAAATTCCAAACATTCTGGGTGCCCAATGCACTGTCACTCCTCTCCAGTAAATGACACCTTTATTCTCAGGCTTTCTCTTTTAGTGTTCCATCTAATTATTAAAATGCTAGGTGTACTTGAACACCATACATTCAGGACACTCATCAAAAGTTTATCAAATATGTACAACATGCCAACATTGTTCTAGGGTCTGGGGACACAGGGAACAAAAGAGGCAAGGTATTTTACCCTCTGGGAGTTCATATTCCAGCTTAGGAAGGGCCCCGGGCAGGGAGAAGGTAAACCAAAGGAGGCTCAGCTTGTAAAGACCAAACTTGAAATGTAATGGGAGCTTATTCTGAATAAGGAAAAATGAGAAACACACTGAAACAGTACTTTATGCCCTGCAAACATGAGCCAAATGCAAAGAGTCACCTGGGATGCTAATTTACAACTCACATCTTAGGCCCCTTCTTGAAGCTCCCTTTCTAAGAGTGGGGCCTAGAGATATGCATTTTTAACATATTTGTTCAAGTATGATGGTTCTGATGAACACTAAAGTTTGAGATTCCCTTTCATAAGAAATGGGCTTTCCAGGTGGCTCTAGTAGTAAAGAACCTATCTGTCAATGCAAGAAACATTAAGAGATGTGAGTTCCATCCGTGGATTGGGAAGACCCCCTGGAGAAGAGCATGGAAACCCACTGCAGTATTCTTGCCTGGAGAATCCCATGGACAGAGGAGCCTGGAGGGCTACAGTCCATGGGGTCGCAAAGAGTCAGGCATGACTGAGAAACTAACACTTCCTTAGAAATATTTGAAGCAGGATTTGAGGTGGCTTTTTAAGTATGCTAAATTCCAAAGGAAAGATTGCTGAGAATCATAGCACTTGAAAATCTAAAATACAGTTTATAAATTTAATTCACAATGACCTTGACATCTTTTAAACTTAATCTACTTAATTCATGGAGGGGAAAAATCATGACAGCCATTTTTTTAAAAAAAGATATCAATTAACTAATTGTCCTGCTTTGTGGAGGCAATGCATTATTGTTCTCCAGCTCTTTTACTTCTGTTTAAATTCAATAATCGGGGAGCCAGAATGAGCTGATGACTGGCCTCATAGTAATCAGTTGCCTTCCTCATCATTAAGCTCATTTGGAGAATTACATCCTTCTCTTGAGGGCAGTGCATAGAACAGAATGTCCTAAGAGGAAACAGATGTACACCTGCCTTCCTAAGAAAGTGGGTGTCAGAAGAAGATTTGCTTCTCCTTTAATGTCTTACTCTTCTCCACAAGCAAAGTAGAGGAAAGAGAATGAGAGAGAATATATTGATGGCATTTGCTGTTAACTTAACTTTCCCCAAAATACTACACTTAAAGTTTCTGTTTTGAAAACAGTACCTGACAAAGGAAAAATAAAGAGTTAAATGTTGTCTTAGCTTAAGCTGCTCTAATAAAATAATATAGACAGTGGCTTGAACAGAAGACATTTATTTCTTAGAGTTCTGGAGGCTAGAAAAGTCTGAGATCAAAGTGCCAGCAGGTGCATTTCTTGATGAGGGACAGCTTCATTTCTGTGCCATCACATGGCAGAGAGCCACCTCTGGTATATCTTCATCTTCTCAGAAGGGCATGAATTCCATCCTGGGAGCCCCATCCCCGGGGATGCTTTTATGGCCCAGTGCTCGAGCCAATTAAATCAAACTCTTCTCTTGGGATGAACCAGGCTTTGGGGTTTTCTCAAGATCCCTGGGGAGTCCTGGGGTACAGTCAAGACTGAGAATCTCGACTCCTACAGGCCATAGTTGCAGGAGCAGTATAAAGGCCAGCTCACTTGTGCCTAATGAAATGGACTACCTTGGAACAAAAGAAGGTAGCTGCTTTCAGAAATCCACATTGAGTGTTTCCAAAAAAAAATCTAAACAATTTGCAACAACTCTCATAGATTCCTTTTGATCCCTGGATCGGGAAAATCTCCTGGAGAAGGAAATGGCAACCCACTTCAGTACTTCTGCCTGGAAAATCCCATGGACAAATGAGCCTGAGGGGCTACAGTTCATGGGGTCACCAAGAGTCAGACACAACTTAGCACCTAAACAACAACAACCCATAGATCCCACCATATGACTTTATAAACAAGTAATCTAATTGAGTAAATGCACCTGGGAATATAAAAGGTACCTATCATGTGATAGGTCTACAACATACCATCACAGGATGTAAATTCTTCTAGCTTCCTAAAATGAAACATTTGTTCAAGGAAGTGGCAACTATGATACATAGGAAGGGAACTTAATTGTTATTAATTGTGAAATGATAGAAAATGAAAATTTTTTATTTTTATTTGTCAGTACGTTGGAAAGAAAAACTCAGATCCCTGACATCCTAAAGCTGATTATGAAATTACTGAGTCCATAGCATGGACAGACACAGTGAAAGATATAGGGACAGCTGCTAAATAGAATGCAGTTTTTAAAGACTGTAGTAATGAACTAGAAGTGTCCTTTTCTGGTTTATTTATAATCTTAGCTTCATTTTTGTCTAGGTTGGATGCATGAGACAAATGCTCAGGGCT
>NC_057409.1:19094869-19102424 GCF_019320065.1 Cervus canadensis
GGAGAGGGAGGTGGGAGGGGGGATCGGGATTGGGAATACTTGTAAATCCATGCTGATTCATATCATGTAGACAAAAACCCACTGGAAAAAAAAATTAAAAAAAAAAGATAAAGAGAATAATAAAAATCATAACATCCGGAAAAAAAAAAAAAAGAAATGTTCCATTAGTATGTCAAGATACATTAAATGATGTTTCACTCCTATTTAGCATCACCTCAAGGGACTTATTTCTAAGTAATATAATTTTAGGGACTGAATCATCTTCTGTTTCTGAGTCAGTTAAAATTCTCCACAGGTAATGGCTTCTCCATAAAAGGGCACTGCCTGTACCCAGGTCTGTGACAGAACTGGTGAAATAAAGCAAACCGTTATGTAGAATTTTGATATCCTGTCTTTTATTTGGAGGCCTCATTCTGACTGTTTTTTACTTAGTCAGGAAGTTAAGTGGCCATTTTCAAGTGGTGTGGAAGAGAGACCAGTGCTTCCCACCAAGGAAGCTGTGTCACTTGAAAAGCATCAGTGTCTCATTAGCTCCTCATCAGCTTGGAGAAGGTGAAAGAAGTGTCTCTGTTAAGTTCAGCAAGCGAAAGGCAAAGGAGAAAAGGAAAGATATTCCCATCTGAATGCAGAGTTCCAAAGAACAGCAAGGAGAGATAAGAAAACCTTCCTCAGTGATCAGTGCAAAAAAATAGAGGAAAACAATAGAATGAGAATGACTAGAGATCTCTTCAAGAAAATTAGAGATACCAAGGGAATATTTCATGCAGAGATGGGCACAGTAAAGGGCAGAAATGGCGTGGATCTAACAGAAGCAGAAGATATTAAGAAGAGGTGGCAAGAATACACAGAAGAACTATACAAAAAAGATCTTCATGACCCAGATAACCACGATGGTGTGATCACTCACCTAGAGCCAGACATCCTGAAGTGAAAAGTCAAGTGGACGTTAGGAAGCATCACTATGAACATAGCTAGTGGAGGTGATGGAATTCCAGCTGAGTTATTTCAAATCCCAAAAGATGATGCTGTTAAAGTGCTGCACTCAATATGTCAGCAAATTTGGAAAACTCAGCAGTGGCCACAGGACTGAAAAAGGTCATTTTTCATTCCAATCCCAAACAAGGGTAATGCCAAAGAATGTTCAAACACCACACAATTGCACTTATCTCACATGCTAGAAGTAATGCTCAAAATTCTCCAAGCCAGGCTTCAGCAATACATGAACTGTGAACTTCCAGATGTTCAAGCTGGATTTAGAAAAGGCAGAGAAACCAGAGATCAAATTGTCAACATCAGTTGGATCATAGAGAAAGCAAGAGAATTCCAGAAAAACATCTACTTCTGCTTCATTGACTACACTAAAACCTTTGACTGTGTGGATCACAACTGTGGAAAGTTCTGTGGAACTGTGGAAAGTTCTTAAAGAGATGGGAATACCAGACCACCTTACCTGCCTCCTGAGAAACCTGTATGCAGATCAAGAAGCAACAGTTAGAACCGGAAATGAAACAACAAACTGATTCCAAATTGGGAAAGGAGTATGTCAGGACTTTTTATTGTCACCTGCTTATTTAACTTATAATGCCATCATGAGTAATGGCAGGCTGGATGAAGCACAAGCCAGAATCAAAATTGCTGGGAGAAATATCAAAAACCTCAGATATGCAGATGACACCACCATTATGGCAGAAAGCAAAGAACTAAAAAGTCTTTTGATGAAGGTGAAAGTGGAGAGTGAAAACTCCGGCTAAAAACTTAACATTCAAAAAATTAAAATCATGGCATCTGGTCCCATCACTTCCTGGCAAGTAGATGGGGAAACAGTGGAAACAGCAAGAGACTTTATTTTCTTGTGCTCCAAAATCACTGCAGATGGTGACTGCAGCCATGATATTAAAAGACACTTTCTCCTTGGAATAAAATCTTTGACAAACCAAGGCAGAGTATTAAAAAGCAGAGACATTACTTTGCCAACAAAAGTCCGTCTAGTCAAAGCTATGGTTTTTCCAATAGTCATGTATGGGTGTGAGGGTTAGACCATAAAGAAAGCTGAGCACTGAAGAATTGATGCTTTTGAATTGTGGTATTGGAGAAGACTCTTGAGAGTCCCTTGGACTGCAAGAAAATCAAACCAGTCAATCCTAAAGGAAATTAGTCCTGAATATTCATTGGAAGGACTGATGCTGAAGCTGAAACACCAGTACTTTGTCCACCTGATGCTAAGAGCCGACTCATTGGAAAAGACCCTGATGCTGGGAAAGATTGAAGGCAGGAGGAGAAGGGGATGACAGAGGATGAGATGGTTGGATGGCATCACCAACTCAATGGACATGAGTTTGAGCAAGTTCCGGGAGATGTCATGATCGAATACAAAAGCATTTAATCTGTCCCTCCACTGCCTGTGAACTTGGCCTTGGAGTGGAAGGACACCTAATATCAGCTTATAACTACCTTCAGTCTTATTTCAATTCAAAAGATAAATTCCAAACATTCTGGGTGCCCAATGCACTGTCACTCCTCTCCAGTAAATGACACCTTTATTCTCAGGCTTTCTCTTTTAGTGTTCCATCTAATTATTAAAATGCTAGGTGTACTTGAACACCATACATTCAGGACACTCATCAAAAGTTTATCAAATATGTACAACATGCCAACATTGTTCTAGGGTCTGGGGACACAGGGAACAAAAGAGGCAAGGTATTTTACCCTCTGGGAGTTCATATTCCAGCTTAGGAAGGGCCCCGGGCAGGGAGAAGGTAAACCAAAGGAGGCTCAGCTTGTAAAGACCAAACTTGAAATGTAATGGGAGCTTATTCTGAATAAGGAAAAATGAGAAACACACTGAAACAGTACTTTATGCCCTGCAAACATGAGCCAAATGCAAAGAGTCACCTGGGATGCTAATTTACAACTCACATCTTAGGCCCCTTCTTGAAGCTCCCTTTCTAAGAGTGGGGCCTAGAGATATGCATTTTTAACATATTTGTTCAAGTATGATGGTTCTGATGAACACTAAAGTTTGAGATTCCCTTTCATAAGAAATGGGCTTTCCAGGTGGCTCTAGTAGTAAAGAACCTATCTGTCAATGCAAGAAACATTAAGAGATGTGAGTTCCATCCGTGGATTGGGAAGACCCCCTGGAGAAGAGCATGGAAACCCACTGCAGTATTCTTGCCTGGAGAATCCCATGGACAGAGGAGCCTGGAGGGCTACAGTCCATGGGGTCGCAAAGAGTCAGGCATGACTGAGAAACTAACACTTCCTTAGAAATATTTGAAGCAGGATTTGAGGTGGCTTTTTAAGTATGCTAAATTCCAAAGGAAAGATTGCTGAGAATCATAGCACTTGAAAATCTAAAATACAGTTTATAAATTTAATTCACAATGACCTTGACATCTTTTAAACTTAATCTACTTAATTCATGGAGGGGAAAAATCATGACAGCCATTTTTTTAAAAAAAGATATCAATTAACTAATTGTCCTGCTTTGTGGAGGCAATGCATTATTGTTCTCCAGCTCTTTTACTTCTGTTTAAATTCAATAATCGGGGAGCCAGAATGAGCTGATGACTGGCCTCATAGTAATCAGTTGCCTTCCTCATCATTAAGCTCATTTGGAGAATTACATCCTTCTCTTGAGGGCAGTGCATAGAACAGAATGTCCTAAGAGGAAACAGATGTACACCTGCCTTCCTAAGAAAGTGGGTGTCAGAAGAAGATTTGCTTCTCCTTTAATGTCTTACTCTTCTCCACAAGCAAAGTAGAGGAAAGAGAATGAGAGAGAATATATTGATGGCATTTGCTGTTAACTTAACTTTCCCCAAAATACTACACTTAAAGTTTCTGTTTTGAAAACAGTACCTGACAAAGGAAAAATAAAGAGTTAAATGTTGTCTTAGCTTAAGCTGCTCTAATAAAATAATATAGACAGTGGCTTGAACAGAAGACATTTATTTCTTAGAGTTCTGGAGGCTAGAAAAGTCTGAGATCAAAGTGCCAGCAGGTGCATTTCTTGATGAGGGACAGCTTCATTTCTGTGCCATCACATGGCAGAGAGCCACCTCTGGTATATCTTCATCTTCTCAGAAGGGCATGAATTCCATCCTGGGAGCCCCATCCCCGGGGATGCTTTTATGGCCCAGTGCTCGAGCCAATTAAATCAAACTCTTCTCTTGGGATGAACCAGGCTTTGGGGTTTTCTCAAGATCCCTGGGGAGTCCTGGGGTACAGTCAAGACTGAGAATCTCGACTCCTACAGGCCATAGTTGCAGGAGCAGTATAAAGGCCAGCTCACTTGTGCCTAATGAAATGGACTACCTTGGAACAAAAGAAGGTAGCTGCTTTCAGAAATCCACATTGAGTGTTTCCAAAAAAAAATCTAAACAATTTGCAACAACTCTCATAGATTCCTTTTGATCCCTGGATCGGGAAAATCTCCTGGAGAAGGAAATGGCAACCCACTTCAGTACTTCTGCCTGGAAAATCCCATGGACAAATGAGCCTGAGGGGCTACAGTTCATGGGGTCACCAAGAGTCAGACACAACTTAGCACCTAAACAACAACAACCCATAGATCCCACCATATGACTTTATAAACAAGTAATCTAATTGAGTAAATGCACCTGGGAATATAAAAGGTACCTATCATGTGATAGGTCTACAACATACCATCACAGGATGTAAATTCTTCTAGCTTCCTAAAATGAAACATTTGTTCAAGGAAGTGGCAACTATGATACATAGGAAGGGAACTTAATTGTTATTAATTGTGAAATGATAGAAAATGAAAATTTTTTATTTTTATTTGTCAGTACGTTGGAAAGAAAAACTCAGATCCCTGACATCCTAAAGCTGATTATGAAATTACTGAGTCCATAGCATGGACAGACACAGTGAAAGATATAGGGACAGCTGCTAAATAGAATGCAGTTTTTAAAGACTGTAGTAATGAACTAGAAGTGTCCTTTTCTGGTTTATTTATAATCTTAGCTTCATTTTTGTCTAGGTTGGATGCATGAGACAAATGCTCAGGGCTGGTGCACTGGGATGACCCAGAGGAATGGGATGGGGAGGGAGGTGGGAGGGGGGTACAGGATGGGGAACACATGTAAATCCATGGATGATTCATGTCAATGTATGGCAGAAACCACTACAATATTGTAAAGTAATTAGCCTCCAACTAATAAAAATAAACCAAAAAAAAAAAAAAAATAGAATTTTTTTTGAATAAAGAAAGAAAGGAAAGTATAAGACTTTCCCTACTCATCAACCCCACCGATGTTTCAAGGTCTTAATGTCTGAGATGAAGCCATCACAGACTAAAAGCATGCTATATTTAGTGGGACCAGATAATTTTTAAAAATTGCTTTATTGGGATGTGCTTAGCCGCTCAGTCGTGTCTAATTCTTTGCGACCCCTTGGACTGTAGCTCACCAGGCTCCTCTGTCCATGGGGATTTTCCAGGAGGGAATACTGGAGTGGGTTGCCATTTCCTTCTCCAATTTATTGGGATATCAACTTGACCTTAGAAGTCATGAGACAGATTCTAGCATGTAGCCATTTCACAAACTACTGATAGAGTAGCCTAGTTGGTAGGACATTTTGACAATTTGGGGTCAGTTCACAACATCCTGTGGTCATCATCACAGACCACAGTGGGAGACCCTGCTTCAGCAGGCCCAAAATAGATGGAAAGTAGCTAATATTGGAAAGTAGCTAACACCTTCCAGAAAGGTCTGAAGCAGACAGCCTTCTGGGAAGAGTTTAACCAATACTGACATCTGCTCTGTAATTTTCATTTTCTCCCAGAGCAATGACTCAGAGATTAAAGTTGGGAATAAGATGGTGGCCTAGGAAACTAGAGTGTACAGAAAGAAAAAAAAAGAGCTGAGACTAAGTTTATATTTCTGTGTACTTTATACTGCATCTTTATAAAACATGCTAAAGAAGAGGAAACACCCTCACGGGATAAGTCTGGTCTAAGACCACTGATGACCCTGGAGGAAAATCTTGAAGAGAAGTCGATGAATTATTAATACGAGCCTCTCTCAGTGAGACCTCAGAAACTTGATGTTCAAACCTTCTGCACTGGGAGCACCTTTCTCCAGTAAGAGCTGGATAAGTCTGATTAACAAAATCATGTAAAGACATCCTAGCCTTTCTCCCCGTTTTCTTGAGGCCACATGTTTTTGCCACCTAGTCCAAAGGAAAAACATGCATGCCTGGGATTTTTCATACACACCAAGATACAAGTAACAGCTCACAAAATTATTTTTATGCAGCTCCATAAATTACTAATAATCACCTAGAGTGTTCCTCTTTCTGACGGTATTTGTGTTCTGAGCAAAGTCTTAACCTAAAGGATTAAGTTCTCTAAAATTTCAGAAGTCGGACAGACAGAAAGCTCAACAGAATTGTGAGGGATACCGGACAACTAACAGTCTGAAATTCTGTCACTGAGACTGATGGAGCTGATTGGAGATAACCTTCCAGGGCTGTTGTAGTGACCAGTGAAGAGGGGTTCTGGGCACCCCACCTCCACCGTGCATGCCCACTCCCGGTCACAGGTGATCAAACACCTGCCCCATGACCATCTCTGACTTTGCTCTTTGCCCACTACCATGGCACCAGTTCAGGCTCTGCCTTTGCTTAGATTCTCAGCCTCAACTCATTTTTTGGAGCATCCTATCAGTAGGAAATTATTGAGGAGGCAGCCCCAAGATGTGCCTGGTAATTTTTTAATGGTGTAAATGTAAATATGTAAAACTCAAGAATGAATATTTAGACAAGGTTCAGCTTCAGTGATTCTGGATGTCACTCCGTACTTCAGGAAGTCTTATTGATCATTTTGAATGCATTTGATATATTTGACCCACATTTGGATGTTCCACCTTCTGCAAATATTTATTGAGTCCCTAGTAGGTACAGGCACAAGATATTGGGTTGGCCAAACAGTTCATTCATGTTTTTTCCATAAGATGTTACCAATATTAAGTGATTAAGGACTTCCCTGGTTAACTTTCAGTGGCTAAGAATCTGCCTGCCAATGCAGGGAACATGGGTTTGATCCCTGGTCTAGGAAGATCCCTCAGATTGCAGAACAACTAAGTTGGTGCACCATACCTACTGAGTCTGTTTCTCTAGAGCCCGTGATCCCCAACAAGAGAAGCTACTGCAATGACAAGCCCTCTCACTGCAACAGAGTAGCCCCTGCTCGATTCAACTAGAGAAAGCCCACACGCAGCAACAAAGACCTGGTAAAACCAAAAAAAAAAAAAAAGTGAGAGGTAGTTCAGATGGTGTCCTTTCCCAGGGAGATTACCGTCTATTATCCTGTTGCCATCAACTTCCCATTGGTCTCCCTTTTTGCATCTTCCCAAAACTCTTTGAGATAATGTTTATGTTTCCATGTATTAAAAGTTAAGCATTTTATTTTCCAGCCTAGAAAATTGCTTTATTCTGATTAAGCCAACACAAGGCGAATGAGTACAATAAAACACTGATTTCTGTAACTGCAGTAGCTGGTGCTGTCACAGCAGCTGGAAGAAGAAACATA
>NC_057409.1:19102524-19109937 GCF_019320065.1 Cervus canadensis
ATGTTACCAATATTAAGTGTTAAGGAACTTCCCTGTTGTTAACTTCTCAGGCTTAAGAATCTGCCTGCAATGCAGGGAAATGGGTTTTTTGATCCCTGGTCTAGGAAGATCCCTCAGATTGCAGAACAACTAAGGTTGGTGCACCATAACCTACTGAAGTCTGTTCTGCTAGAGCCCGTGATCCCCAAACAAGAGAAGCTACTGCAATTGGACAAGCCCTCTCACTGCACAGGAGTAGCCCCTGCTCGATTCAACTCAGGAGAAAGCCCACACGCAGCAACAAAGACCTGGTAAAACCAAAAAAAAAAAAAGTGAGAGGTAGTTCAGATGGTGTCCTTTCCCAGGGAGATTACCGTCTATTATCCTGTTGCCATCAACTTCCCATTGGTCTCCCTTTTTGCATCTTCCCAAAACTCTTTGAGATAATGTTTATGTTTCCATGTATTAAAAGTTAAGCATTTTATTTTCCAGCCTAGAAAATTTCTTTATTCTGATTAAGCCAACACAAGGCGAATGAGTACAATAAAACACTGATTTCTGTAACTGCAGTAGCTGGTGCTGTCACAGCAGCTGGAAGAAGAAACATAATTTAATAGGAGCTCGCTGGGAAACAACTTCTCAGTAATTGAAATGAATTAGCAAATTCAAACTGAAGGGGGCGGGGGAGGATCAGAAAAAATTAGCATTCCAATTTCTGGCTCATCTTCAAAGTCTGAGCAAATGTGAAATGAGCAGGGCAAAGAAATTCTAAAAGTAAACATTGAAGAAATAGTAACTAAACCACATCTCTCATCTTTTTAAGAAATAGATTTTTCTTCCTTAATAAACGATGCTAGAGTCCCAGCCTTTCCTTTATCCCAGTGTTCCAAATAAATATTAATGTCTTATTGTCCTACCTTGGAGAAGGAAATGGCAACCCACTCCAGTTTTCTTGCTTGGAAAATCCCATGGAGAGAGGAGCCTGGCAGGCTACAGTCCATGGGGTCGCAAAGAGTTGAACATGACTGTAGTGACTTAGCATATTCTCCTTCCAGCAAAAGGCATGGGGTACTGTAGCAAAAAGAGCTTTGGGTAAGCCAGAAAGATAAAGAACATTACAGCATACTAACACATATATATGGAATTTAGAAAGATGGTAATGACAACCCTATATGCAAAACAGAAAAAGAGACACAGAAGTACAGAACAGACTTTTGAACTCTGCGGGAGAAGGTGAGGGTGGGATGTTGTGAAAAAACAGCATGTATGTTATCTATGGTGAAACAGGTCACCAGCCCAGGTGGGATGCATGAGACAAGTGCTCGGGTCTGGTGCACTGGGAAGACCCAGAGGAATCGGGTGGAGAGGGAGGTGGGAGGGGGGATCGGGATGGGGAATACGTGTAAATCTATGGCTGATTCATGTCAATGTATGACAAAACCCACTGAAAAAATAAATAAATAAATAAAGAGCTTTGGGCTGCAGTGTCAGAAGACCATGCATCCTGGGACTTCCCTGGTGGTTCAGTGATTAAGACTTCACACTCCAGTGCAGGGGATGTGGGTTCCATCTCTGGTCAAGGGGATAAGATCCCACATACCTTGTGATCAAAAAGACAAAATGTAGACAACAGAAGCAATATTGTAACAAATTTGATAAAGACTCTTAAAATGATCCAAATTAAAAAAAGAAGACCATCTTACTGCCAACTTTTCATCTCACAAACCCACAATTTTTCATCTTCAAATGCCTGATTTGCAGGGTTGTTGATGGAATTAAATGAGATTACATGCTTGAAAGGTACTTCCTGCAGGTTTTGGCTCTTAATAGTTTTTACTTTTCTTTATACGTATCTGACTAAGGAGTTTGAGAGGACTTCATGCTGAGCTTTAGGCCACAGTTTCATGAAGGGGACCATCTGTAATGATTTTCCCATCTTCCAGTGCTCCAACTCAACCTACATTCAGATGCTTTCTAAGTTGTGGCCAATTGAAACTGATACCATTAGCCACGTGATGAGTCAGGATGTTTCCTCAATCTTTCCTTTTACTGTTCCAATGAAAAGACAGTGTCTTTTGAAACTTGATGAAGGAGGAGGGAACTTTTCAAAGTGGAATGAGGAATCAGTAAGTAAAACTACCCAGAAGTTTGTTGTTCAGTCGCTAAAGTCATGCCCGACTCTGCGGGCCCATGGACTGCAGCACACTAGGCTTTCCTTTCATTCACTATCTCCTGGAGTTTGCTCACATTCATATTCACTAAGTCAATGATGATACCTAACCATCTCATCCTCTGTCGCCCCCTTCTCCTCCTGTCCTCAGTCTTTCCCAGCATCAGGGTCTTTTCCAATGAGTTGGCTCTTCACATCAGGTGGCCAAAGTATTGTACTGGCGCTTCAACATCAGTCCTTCCAATGAATATTCAGAGTTGATTTCCTTTAGGATTCACTGGTTTGATCTCCTTGCAGTCCAAGGGACTCTCAAGAGTCTTCACCAGCACCCAAAATTTTCACACAATTTATTTGGCCTAAATGGTACATCCCATGAAAGATTGTGTATGCCACTGATAGAAGGCACTGGGAACCATGCCATACAGACCCGTTAGAGAGAGTCTAACCCAGAGAAAAGTGGATCTGAGGGAACTCTTCAAATACCAAAGAGGTAAGATGTTGAAAGAATTCCATGTAGGCTCTCAAAATTGGTGGATGGCAACTGCTGTGAGGAAAATCCCAGTTCACTTGAAAGAACCCTCTAATAATCTGGACTGTCTACAAAAAAAAATAGACTGTCCTGAAATATAGTTCCCTGTCACTAGAGGTATTCAAAAACAGCCTGGAGAGCCATTGGCTTTGGTAGAGTGGTTGAATGAGATGACTTTGAGGATCGTCTGCTATATGTGAGTCCTAACTCTGTGCTTTCCTCTAGTTTCTAGACGTCGTGCGGCTGGTCCATCAGAAGTCCTGGAAGGTGGGGGATATCTTCCATGCAGTGGTTCAGTACTGCAAGATACACGAGGAGCGGAGGGATGGGACCCCGAGTCTCTTTGACTGGCTCTTGGAACTGGGATAAGGCAGCAGTTTCCTGCAGAGTATCCCTTTCCTTCTTTCCAGCTTAGATTACAGTGGTTTGCTCTAAATGCTCTAAACTTTCTCAAAACATCACATCACATTAACAGAGCTAGGAAAAAATCTGCTCCTCAAGTCTGCTGCACATGGAATAAATCTGAGGGAAAACAAAATATAGGTCTGTACAAATCAACACAACCTGTAGGTGACTTTAAAAGAGCTTGTGTTAGAATGGCTGGAGAAACAGAAATTGTAATGGGCCAAATGGAAAACTTAGGACTAGGCCTAGACTCCAGGAGAGTTGCAATTGCATATGTTTAATAACATAAAATTTCATGTAATATCTCCAATTATATGAATCAACTGGAAACATCACTGGTCAAAATCATTTTATAAACTCTACTATAAACTTTATTTTACTTTTTTGGGCAGATTAAAGGGTCTATCAGCCCAGGTAAATATTTAAGATATGGGTGAGAAATTTCCAAAATTTTGATATAAAAGCTTTTCAGTTATAGACCATTATCAGTGGATGTTAACAGAAATGAAAGGATATATCAGTATTGCCTATAGAGGTGATTTAATTTGTTCACTCTAGCCCACTGATAAATATTTCATATCTCCCCAACAATGTCTGAGTTACCAGCTAATCAAAAGACTCTTGGTGTTCAGCTGAGAGAGAGAAAGGTGGAAGATTGTCTTATTTCCATCTGTTTATTACATGAGTGACATGGTTACAGAACTTACACTATGGGAAAGCTTTCCTGCTAAGGAGAGTCTTTGGAGAGAAAATCTGCTTGTATATTAAATTATATAAAATATAAACTTTCATTTTTATTGTAAATTATGAAGAGATTATCATAAATAATATATCAAGTTAGCCTTAGAGGTTCATAAAATAAGAAGAGATTATTGTTTCAAGTTGTATATTGACATTTGAGCCCTATGATTTCATTATAAACATATTGGTGCCGGTATGGCAGACCTGTTAGTCAGATGACATTTATAATGAATGCAGGGTTTGACATATCCAGTTAGGATTATATACTTACTAATTTAAGAATACTGGCATTTAATTTGGGAAAAAGAAAATATTGTCACATTGAAGTATTTTAAAAACAGAGATTTACTTTTTTGAAAAATAAACGGATTTAACTTCCTAATAGGTCTTTTCCCCCTTCAGCTAAATGAGCTAGACTGGCTTTTATTTTCTTGATCAAAGAAAGTGTTTATTAAAGATTTCCTGAAATACTATGCTTTTACACTATTTTTAAGATTGTCAAGTAATTTTAAATGTGAACAAAGTCCCACGCCATTGATGCTGGCTTTCTGTGTCATCCACATTGACAAGAAATTGACATTTCTTGAAATGTCAAAAAAACTTTATTGGAAGTCATCCTCCCTACCACCCACCCCCAGAATCCTTTCCAGGACTCATTAGGCATTTATTATAGAAAAATAGTCCAAATTTGGGTTATATGTTTAATTGATGTATTATACAAATACCAAACTTGAACATTTATCCACCCTCTCAAAGTGAAAGTCTTTGCGATACTAAATGGAAAAGGATATGTTTATTTTTTAAACAACCCCAGAAGATTGTAATATTGTGTGTAGACTTTTGTTGTGCTCGAATGAATGTTTACTTATCCTACAAAGCACAAATACTGAATTATAACCATGTGATGAAATATATGTTGTACCTAAAGTTGCAAACTAATCAATAAATTTTTGTTGCCAACTGGTTGATCATTTTTTTCTCCCAGAGCTAAAGTGCCTCATAGGACAAGTAGTCACAGTGTGATTGGATGAAGGTTGATTTATCCCTGATACAACATCACTGTCCCACGTTCAGTATTTAAATAAGCAGCTGTTCTTTGACAAAATTGTTGGGATCAATGGTATTTACATAAATCTGCACTTCTCTATCTTAGCACCACTGTCAGGCAAGGCTGGATAGTTCTTTGTTGGGGGGCGGGGATACTGCCCTTCATGTTGTCGGATGTTTAGTAGTGACCCCTTTCCCGACTTCTATCTATAGATGTCAGTGACTATCTCCTCCCAGTTATGACAACCAAAAAAGTAGATCCTGGGAGGTAAAATCACCATTGGTTGAAGATCTTTGGTGTAAATAATGCCTTGAAAAGGCAGAGCCTGAGGCTCTAGGAGGCATTAGCATAAAGGAGGGCCCTGTATAGCCCCTAGTCTGGAGAACCCCAGTAGGAACCTGAAAAACAGGCATTGGGAAAATCCCCTGGAGAAGGGAAAGGCTACCCACTCCAGTGTTCTGGCCTGGAGAATGCCATGGGCTGTCTAGTCCACGGGGTCACAAAGAGTTGGACAAGACTGAGTGACTTTCACTTTCACTTTTCATTTTCGCCACACCCTTCCAGGACTGACTGGGCTGTGGCCTTTACAGTAAGTCTCGGTGACGAGAGAGGCACCAGGCAACCAGACATCTCTAGACCTGGGAATAAACCAACCTAGAAGCAAGTAAGCTAGAGGTAAATGTCTCGTCTTAGAGATAAATGGACTGGTGTTCTTTGAACTCATTAGAATTTATTGTGACGCAAGATATATAGCAAAAGAAAAAAAAATTATTCAGGTAATTAAAAATAAGGATAATATATCTACTATTCTCAACAACTTTGTTAGTTGCAATTTTTATGATGATTTTCCAAAAGTGGAAAGCTGAAATATAGAGAACCTAAATGATCTGTACAATGCTTAAAACAATGAGGGGCAAAAGTGGGGTCCAATAAGACTTAAAGAGGTGAGCTCATTTTTTCCAGCTCCCACAGCTATGAAGAATTTGAACACAGGCAGTCTGACTGCAAATCTTAACCACTGTACCATACTTCTGGCTGAGAGCATGTGCTATTTTTATAATTTGAGTAAATGAAATAAGATCTAACATTTTTTAAAATGAGATCTGTTTTCCTAATACCTGTATGAAAACTGGAAAGATTGTGTAGAAATAGCTAGACAGTTGTATCAATATTTTAATTACAGTCTGATGTTTTCCAACTGCAAAGCCATATTTGGTAAAAAATTTATGATGTATCTCTTACAATCAAAATTATTTCATTGAGGTTAATTTATGTATGAGACAGCATGTGTGTGTGTGCTGACTATTCAAATATTTAGACTAATGAAACAAAACATTTTCTTTTTCTATAGGTTAATTATGTTTGGAAAAAAACACTCTCCATGAACACCAGCCCACATAAATAAAAACATATTCAATCTCAAAAATTATTAGATTTATAGAAAGAACATATTGAGATACCTGAGCATTTTATTTTATTCACTAATAAAAAGGCTTGGATATGCTTATGTAGAGAATTCTCCATCAGCCAGAGGACAATGTCAAATAAAATAAACTCTAGGCATTAGTAAGGAGTGACTTTATTTGAAAGGATTACTACAACAAGGGGACAATGGGAAGGAATGGGGACTATTTCTATTGCAAAATAAGAAAGCTCCAACTGTGAGATCTACAAGTGTTCTGGGCCAAAAAAGAGGTTTTATTTCAGAGAGAAAAGGACTAGAAAGAGCCAGGTGTGGAGAATGAGATGAGACACTGCAGGTGTCATGATAGGGCAGTAGATCAGAGAATGTTTTTTTTTGTTTTGTTTGTTTTGTTTGTTTTGTTTTTCATTTATTTTATTAGTTGGAGGGCTTAAATTTACTTTTTAACCCCCCCCATTATTGTAGTGCGAGTTTTGTCATAAACATTGACCTGAATCAGCATGGATTTACATGTGTACCCCATCCGTTCCCCCTCCACCTCCCTTCCACCCGATCCCTCTGGTTTCCCAGTGAACAGGCCCGGAGCACTTCTCATGCATACAACCTGGACTTGATGTCTGTTTCACCCTAGATAATATACATGCTTCAATGCTGTTCTCTCGAAACACCCCACCCTCGCCTTCTCCCACAGAGTCCAAAAGTCTGTTCTGTACATCTGTGTCTCTTTTTCTGTTTTGCATATAGGGTTATCATTACCATCTTTCTAAATTCCATATATATGTGTTAGTATACTGTAATGTTCTTTATCTTTCTGGCTTACTTCACTCTGTATAATGGGCTCCGTTTCATCCATCTCATTAGAACTGATTCAAATGAATTCTTTTTAATGGCTGAGTAATATTCCATGGTGTATATGTACCACAGCTTCCTTATCCATTCATCTGCTGATGGGCATCTAGGTTGCTTCCATGTCCTGGCTATTATAAACAGTGCTGCAATGAACATTGGGGTGCACGTGTCTCTTTCAGATTTGGTTTCCTCGGTGTGTATGCCCAGCAGTGGGATTGCTGGGTCATATGGCAGTTCTATTTCCAGTTTTTTAAGAAATCTCCACACTG